>NC_134040.1:27298642-27353642 GCF_965140245.1 Athene noctua
TGTTACTACAGCGGGGATTTGTCTTTATTTACCCGCGCTCTCATGAATATGAATACGCGTTTGGGGCAGGGAGGTGCCTCGCCCCCTCTCAAACAACACAGGGCATTTTAAACAAAAAAAATTTCCGAGTGCGTTTCCTCCGGGGGGCACCTTTTGTGCCGCGTTTCTCTCCCCGGAGCGGCACCGCGCTGCCTCCCGCGCCCGCGCCCGGGGAAACGGGGCCGCCGTCGGGGCTGCGGGGCCGCTCGGCATCTCTTTCCCGGCGCCGGCAGCAGCATTGCCCACCCCCGGCACCTGCCCCGGGCCTCCCCCTCCCCCTGGCCCGGGTGCCCCGCTGTCCCCGGCGTGGCCGGCTCCGCACTGCCCGCGGGGACTGTTTTTGCCCCCCTCCGCTCCCGGGGTAGGGGGAGCGTAGCCCTCTCCCCAGTTGGTTTGGGCTCCAGTTGTTCTTTCTACACGCGAGCGGCTCTGCCGAAAAAGTTGTAGCAAATGGGTAATTCGATTATTCCCACTATAGGCCAACTGCCTCAGCGGCCTTCCCCCACGCGTCTGGCTAGGGGCAGAGAAACCATCTCCAAGGAATAATCAAATCAGGGCGAAGTGTGGAAAAACCCCTCCTGATTTCCAGGCGACACAAATAGAATTAGAGCCTCCCGGTTGCTTCACCACCCTCTGTTAGTTTGGTTTGTTGGTTTTGATTTTTTTTTTTTTTTCCCCTTCCAGAAGAGCCCTTTTGTCTCGGGTCAAAGCCCAGCCGGGTTTCCGCGGGGTGCGGAGGACGCGCGGGGTGCGCGGCGGCGGGCGGAGCGGCGGGGTCCCGGCGGGTGCCGGGGGAAAACACGCCGGGCGTGTAAAAGCCACTTTTCTTTCCTCTCCTTCCCGGGCTGCCGGAGGAATGCTCGGAGGCCGCGGAACAAAACCGGGAACAGCGCGTCTTTGTGCGGCCGCCGCCGGCCATGGGAAAGCGCCCGCGGGCCCCGCTCCGACCGCGCCGCCGTCCGCGGGCTGCGCGCCGTCCCACCCGCCTGAGTAAAGCACCGAACAGCGGCGAGGGTTCCCTCGGCGCTGCGTTATTCGGAGGGGGCCGGCAGAGCATCCCACCGCGCCGCGGACGGTCCCTGGCGGGGCGGGGTGCGCAGCTCAGCGCGGCCGCGGAGCCCGGCCCTCCGCCATCCCTTCCGCCGTAGCGGTGCGAAGCCTTGGCGGGTGTCAGGACCGGGGGGGCCGGTGACACGTGTTGGCTGTTCCCCGGCCAAAGCGTGTGTGTGCGGGGACACGTCCCGGCTCCTGCCGCACCCCGGGGCTACCTGCCACCTCGGGAGGGGCGAGGAGGGGGGAAATATCCCCCCCTTTTTTGTTGTTGTTTCTGCTTTCCCGCTCCCAGTGGCTGCGCAGGCTGGACTCCGCGGCCCTGAGCGGAAATAAGCGGGTCCCGGAGCTGCCTGCTCCGCGGTCCCCCGGCCGAGAGGTCCCTGCGCGCAGCGGGGCGGCCTCCCCCCCACCCTGCTCCGCGCCTCCCCACTCCTCTCCGCGCTAGCTCGGGATGCCAGGCGGCCGGAGACGCTCTTGGCTGGTCTGCTCCTGCGCAATCACTTGGGATGGGGGGACTGGAAATAAAAATAATAAACATTAAAATAATGTCCCTGTTCTCCTCTGCTCCTCTGTCCCCGTCCCCGGGCGCTCGGGCGGCCGCCAGCAGAGGGATCTGCACTTTGATTTTTCCCCCCCGGCTGCTGCTGCCTCGGCGGTGGCAACATCTGCTGGGCTGGAGGAGACGGGGCGCTTGAGCAGACGCACAGATGTAAAAGTGACATCTGCTTGTGACAAAGGAGCGGGAATTAGATTAGGCGGGGAGGCCTTTCTGCGATTTAAAAAAAAAAAAAAAAAAAAAAAAGAAAATACAGGCTGTAGATTGTGTAAGCAGGGGAAGAGGATGGGGGAAGAGGATGTGAAAGGCAGCAATGCTGGCTGGGCAGCTGCTGGGAGAGCCAGGGCAGCACAAGGGGCCTGGGAGCTGAAATAGCCCTAAGAGAAGTCTTTGCTTTTCTCTCCAGAAGCAGAGATGTGGCCTGGTCAAAGCTTTCTCTCAGTATGAGCAAAGGACAGCAGGCAGCAAGGGCACTGCTGTGACTTGGATGCCAGCAGAGATGCCTTCCTGCAGCTCCTAACCATGCTCCTGGCATCAGATAGCCAAAGAAGCCCAAATCTGACCACTTCTTTCCTTTGTTCCCTGATGGAATAACTATAGGGAGGTTCATAAACCCAAAAGTTAGGAGGCCTGGTTGTTGTTTGCCTCATGAACTGTCCTATTTTGGTCCCATTAATAAAATAAATCCATGGGTTTAAGTTTGGTAAAGCAGAAATATATAGCAAAGCTGTGCTTGTCTGTTCAGCTGCACCCAGCACAGTCTTTGCCTGCACCAGCCTACACTGCTTAGCAAGAATAAAAGCACCCCACATATTTCAAATGATACAGTCTTTACCTTCTGTTTTGTAAGCAATGTTTTTCCCAGTCATATAAATATTGATGTTGAATTATCATTGAGCATCGTGCCATTTTTTTTAAACCCAAGAACTTTTATATCTAGGGATATTTGATGCCCTTTGCAGAGCAGCACACAGGAGAAATAGTAAGACTGATTTATATTTCAAATTGTAGAAAAAATGTGCTGTATTGCAAAAATAGCAAGTTACAGAGTGTCATGTGCTGTGCACTGGGGCAGATTTAGTAATGTGTCCTATAGGCCCTCCCCTTTAAGTTTGATGGAGTTGGTCAAAGCCTACTGAACCTTGTAAAGACTATGATTTCAGCAGAGTGTAGATTAGGCCTTTAGTGTTGAATAGCCTGCGGGACTGCTGCTTGTCTGTGCAAGCTGATTCTTAACCTAGTTACAAAGGTATGGAGTGTGAGTGTGACACCTTTGTTGGTAATGGGGCTAGGGAACAAGAAGATTGGATGGCAGAAATTGAGAGGCCTCTCATAAAACGCACAGAGTAGGATAGAGGGAGAGAGAGTACGGTGAAAATAGCTTAAAAGAGAATTAAGGAAATCCTGCTGATTGATGAAAAAAATGTACTTCATGTGCTTATTATGTCTAAAAAGTGCCAGTTCATCTACCTCCTTACAAGCATAGAAGCACAGCAAAACACTGATGACTCACATATAAGGTTATATGTCATATACAACTGCAGATAAATACATATTTTTGCTGTTTAATGAAAAGAATGCTTATGAGTTCAAAAAAATTAAGGGTTTGGTATTTGCTGTTATTTGGATTTTTGGTATTTGCATAATAAGGTGATGGTCTGGGTACAAACCCCATCTGTCTGATGGCCTTGAAACTGATGGTAACAGAAGAGATCTGTCCTTCTGTTTGTGCCCTGCATTTTCTGTTCTTTCTCTAAGCAATCGTCACTGGCCACTATCGGACCTATGGCCTGACCCAATTACGGCAATTTTATGTTTCTATGCCTGTTTGTGTCAATGAATCCAATGAGGTCGAATGAGACAGTAAGAAAGATGGAAAGGTATGTTCTTCCCACAGTGAAGGGTAATGATGTCTAAGTCAAGAGGTCATAGGAAAGTTAAAAAGGCCTCTTCTCAGAATAAGTATCCAGTGACAAGGAGGCAGGGTTTGACAATCCTGAATTCTTGCCTGTAAGGATGCACTGTGCCTTCAGGCAAGGTACTTCCAGCTCCCACACAAGGGAATGGGTTAGCAGAAAGAAATAGTGTTAAACTGTTTAATCAAAGGTCTCCATGTTGGCTCTGCTGAGGTGTACAGCAGCTACCACATAAAACTGTAATATGCTTCGTTGAACTGTCAGGAGCAACAGGTCAGAGCAATGCCGCATGCCTTAGAGACTGATGGCAATTAGTCAGACTTAAATGGCAACCAAGAAACACCTAGTCAAATGTACTGGGAGCTTTTCCTTAGTGAGTCAAATACAGAGAGCTTGCTCAGGTTAGAAGTCAGAGACCCACTCCCACTAACAGTCTCTGGCTACATATCAGCTGTGTTACTGGGGCCACAGCTATATCACTGCTCATGGCTGGGAGGCATCACTGTGGATCCAGCCCTGGTTGCATTGCTCTGTGGCTCCTCTGCTTGTTTGGATTGTATCAGCTACATTATTTCTAGGCATTTTATCAAAGTTTATCTGCGTTTGCTCTGCTCTTTTTGAAGTAGTACACCAGTTTGCATATGATTCCTGATGGACGGTGCCAGGCCCCTATGCAAAAGTGACATAATACTTGCAGCTGGTCATTTTTAGCCTCCCAGTAAAAAATTATTCCTATCAATCAATCAATCAATCAATGAATCAGACAGATTATTACTAGTCAGCCCTAAGTGCTGACCTAGAAAGTACACCAATGTCTTCCTGTTAATAAATGGTCTTTTCATTTTATTGCAGTCAAAATGAGTTCATGGACTCCTTCATTGAAACTCGAGTTATATAAGGTCCCCCTTTTGTTAAGGGAGTGCAAGAAGGGTGTTAGTTGGACATTCAGACTTCAATGGTCAAACTCAGTCTCCCTCTATTAGGATTTCAGAAAAGGGAGTGAAAATACCTGGTAAGTGTTGGCTGAAGAGGGCACGCAGTGCAGAAGTTTCCATTTGCTGGAGACAACAGGAGGCACAGCTGAACCTGTATGAAAAGCGGATGTAAGATGTACACTACATATTTCTTATGCTGACCACATATCTTCCTTAAGCTGATTATGCTTGATGCGAAGGGGCCTTAAATTAAGGGTAAATTATCTGTTTACATTCATAGAGAATAAGAATGGGTAATAGCTTCAGATGAGAACAAGACTGCAGTTTTTACTAAAACCTTTTATGTAATCCCTGCTTGCATCTCTCTTGGAAAATGCAGGTTTATGTGTGTACTCTGGGACCTTGTTCTGTGCCATTAACTAAAATAATTGCCTATATTCAGACAGGCGCTGAAAGGATTGGCACTGGGTCAGTTCTTAAAAGTTTATTCGCAATCTGTAAGAAGATTTTTTTCTAATGCATTTATAGGCATTGTTCTAGTTAATACTCATGTAAATAGCACATTAATTGAGTTTTCAGATTTTGTAATTGTATACTGAAATATGCTGATATCTTCAAAAGTAAAGAAAGTGATGTGTGAAAGTAAGTAGATGGTAGCACATACACTAATATGCATTGTGTTTATACGCAGTCTATCCAAAGAACCAAGCAGGAGATGATAGGGCTCTAACAAACTCACAATGTAATTTAAATTACTTTGGATCAGCCATTAGAGTTTGTCCCTGCTGAGTAGACTCTGGAGTCCCAATGAAGCTTTTATGTAGTAATTGTGTTGTGGCTGGGGGTGGGAGGGGGGAGATGCTTTCCTATGCAATGTAAAATCACATTTAATCTTGCTTTTATTACTTCTAATATTGCAGGTTTGGTTTAGAAGGCCACTGGGGCTGGAAGGAAGTTTTGAAGTCCAATGAACCTGAAGTTCATGGGAGTTGGTTTTCATGCAGTGTAGACTCCATCCAAAAATGTACAGGAAAATAGTACCTGGAATTGAAGGTGAATGTTGTGACCATATTGACCTGTCCCATGCAGTGACTGGATTTCTCCACCCTTACCTCACCTTTTGGTGGTCTTCAACATGAACTATAACTTCATGTGGGAAAGAGAGGCCACCGTTCTCAGAAGAGTCTTCAGCGGTAACCCCGCCATCCAGAAGCTCTAGCTGGATTTTGATGTTGTGAACCATTTTCGTGATGGGCTTCAACAAGGCCAAGTGCCAGGTCCTGCACTTGGGCCACAACAGCCCCCTGCATGGCTACAGGCTTGGGGAGGAGTGGCTGGAGCTGCCTGGAGGAGAAGGATCTGGGGGTTCTAATTGACAAGCAGCTGAACATGAGCCAGCAGTGTGCCCAGGTGCCAAGAAAGCAAACGGCATCCTGGCTTGTATTAGAAATGGTGTGACCAGCAGAAGTAGGGAGGTGATAGTGCCCCTGTACTCTGCACTGGTGAGGCCACACCTGGAGTATTGTGTCCAGTTTTGGGTTCAACGAGAGAGATATCAAGGTGCTGGAGTGAGTGCAGAGGAGGGCAATGAAGCTGGTGAAGGGCCTGGAGAACAAATCCTGTGAGGAGCAATTGAAGGAGCTGGGACTGTTCAGTTTGAGGAGGAGAAGGCTGAGGGGAGACCTCATCACTCTCTACAGCTACCTGAAAGGACATTGTAGAGAGGTTGGTTCTGGTCTCTTCTCACAGGTGATTAGTGACAGAACAAGGGGGAATGGCTTTAAACTGCAACAGGGGAGGTTTAGACTGGACATTAGGAAAAAAAATTTTCAGAAAGAGTGGTTAGACAGGATGGTGGAGTCACCATCCCTGGATGTGTTTAAGGGTCATTTAGATGAGATGTTGGGGGATATGGTGTAGGGGAGAACTATGCAGAGTAGGGCTGATGGTTGGACTCGATGATCCCAAGGGTCTTTTCCAACCTGAATGATTCTATGATTCTATGATTTTCAGGTCTTGGCATATGATGGGAGAGAAGCACATCTCACCTGAGGCAAGTGACAACTTCTGACTGTTCCTTGGGTCCCTTGGCTTCTGTGAGGAAACTGGGGTGGCTCATTTTGGGATGAATCTGTGATGAATCTCCTCTTGGCTAGTTTTTGCTCAGACCCCACAGATAGTCAGGTGAGATAAAAACAATTGCATTCTACACGCTGATTTCAGTGACACTGAAGTGATTGAGTATCATCAGAACATAGCGCTCTTCCTAGACATGCCACTTTCTCCCTTTCAAGCTTTCCATGCCAGTATGACCCAAGCCTGCTCCAAGTATATCAACAGAGATGTTGCTCTCTGTATGTTGCTATTGTCTTTAGTAGAAAATGTGTTGGCTCTATAGGTATGTGTGTGTGCACAGGTGGGGAAGGGGATGTCCATCTAGATATCTGCAGTGAAGGTGGGTAGTTATCCCTGACCACTGGGTAGATTTCAAGTTGGTAACCCCCAGGAAAAATCAACATAATGGTGTTGGCTGAAACTCTTGGGTAATGTTGAAAACAGAGATTTAGTAGGAAAAGGTACATCATCAGTGTTGAGAAGATTACAGGTTATCTGGGTATCATCCTATATGCCTATCTAATGGGAGAGAAGAAATGGGGAGTGGGACCAATATGATTTTGGCATCTGTATACACAAATCATCAAAGCAAGAAGTGTTCCATAATAAACTATATCATTTACATAATTCAGAGAGGCTCAGTAGAAGGCTTTGTGTCAGGTCCTGAACAACCCCACTGAGGATAGGAATGAGATTTTGAGGGACTCTTGTTCCTAAATACCACAACCACTTTTGCTACCTGAGCTTTGTGCTTAGGATACTGAATAGAGTTCCAGACAACAAACAGTATCAGAAAGACACCACTCTATCAGAGAGATAAAGGAAAGAGATTTGGGAAAGCAGTATGAAGAAAAATCTAAGTCTACCAGTAAAATCTAAATTCAAGCTTTGGGACATAGTGATCTACATTTTTACCTAAAGCTTTTCATACAGATCAGCTGAATCCAGTTTTACTAGTGAAAATAGTTGGATATTGGTATGTATGTATTTCACTCAGAAAACCCCACATGTCAACAGATCACAGAAAAGTCATATTAGTATTGATGTGAAATCAAATGGTCATGCTTGGATCAATACCTTATAATAGTATTATGATGTTTTGGGAATATGAAATGCAAATTAGCAGTGATTGAAATAACATTTTCATCTTATATTTTAAATAATGTATATTCTGCGTTCTGCACATCATTACATCATATGCACACACATCCTCACATATCTACAAAGGCATATAATGTATATCTAATAGTATATCATGACAGATGGATTGTGCCATTGGGCAGCTGTGATTTGCCTGTAAGACTGTGAAAATTGTAGAGAAAATGATGAGGCCAACAGGAATCTGCTTGAAGAAAGCCTTGTTAACTACTGAATGAAGGTCTTTGTATTTGACCCACTGAGAAATTTTGGCAAGATAAAGCAATTACAATTCTGGGGTGAGCAAAATTTTTTGTTCCCTCTCATTTTATATATATGGCCTTTATATTACATTGAGATACAAACCATATCTCTCAGGACTACTTTCCTATTTATGCCAACTCAAAAGATCATTTAATCATAATGACAAAGTAGTCTTTTACACTCCTAATTATTTGTAGTTTTGATGCTTTCCTTCTTATTTGTTATTCTAATTTAAGATTGCTACTGAATACAGAATTGTGGGGTGATGTGTTATGAAGTATTTTGACTTAGAGTTATCATTTGTTCTTAATGATTACAGAATATTTTGCCATCAAGATAACTGCTTCATATTTGAATGAGATATTACCTATGTATTTCATATTATTCAGTGTGCTGAACATTTGCACTAGGGATGTTTATACTGGTCACAAAGTTACCTTGTATTTCTTCTACACAGTGAGCCCAGTGACAAACAGGAATGAGTATCTTCCACTACGATATATCTCATCTTTTTCAGTGCTCTAGCAGGATGACAGAAGAAGGTGCAAGACTCCTAGGTGGTGTTCGGAGCCAAGGTGCTCAACAGTAAGATGCTCTTTTTAGCTGTCAAGAGCTATGCTGTTAGTGAAATGGGAAGAGATGGCAAAAGGCATTCTGGAGAAACAGTTAAGAAAAGAGAATTGTATGCAGGAGAGAGCTGTGTGCTCATACATCTCATGGAAAACACTTAACATGGAAAGAAATAAGGAGGCAGCAGAGGATGGAACAAAGAACAAGTTGCTAAAGGGATGAAAACCAGTGGAAGAAGTTGTGATACCTGGTGAGGTCACCACTGCATTCAAAATTAGTCTGAGGAGGAAGCATTTGTGGAAAAACAAATTCTCTCTCATATGAGAGCTTAAAACCCAAGTGCTTCCTTCTCCCTGTAGATGATGAAGAAGCTGTGATATTTGCTATAGAAACAGGATGTTGTGCTGAAGTTCATGGTGAGAATGTCCATGCTTCTCATGGCATGAACTTTAAAATGATTTCTCCTTTCCACTATAAAAATCACTCCAATTTGATAAACCCATTTCAGGTATACATGTTGTATCTGTCTCAGTTGCATATTGAAGGCATATTCCTGCATTGACAGAGCATCATCTACATCTCCTAGAGATCTCCAGCATCTCTCTGGATTGTCATTTACATTTGCAGTGCCTCCTTCTTCCCTGTTCTTTGAGGGATGTCAGGAAGGAATTAGAGCCTCACACAAGAAGTTATTGAGTCCAAGTCCACCTTTCCAAGGCACCATTAGAAAAATGCTGTCAGTCCCTGACATTCTCCTGACTACTGTTTGTGTTGTACCTGGCCATTGTATAGACCACAAATGGTCGTTTTCTTTCTTTTCATACTTTTACTTAACCATGCACTACTGGGCACAATTGAGAATTGTGTTTGAAAGTGTATAGCTACATGTAAAAGGTTCTTTTATGTTTTCTATAAAAGATACTCCATAAAAATAAATTGCAGTGTATTGTGTTTACATCTTATCAGCTGCTTCTGACTTGATGTTATAATAATGGAACTTTTATAATGCAAATAACTACACGTAAGGGCCAAAGAAAATCAATAGCTAGATATTTTAACATCCTGTTTAAAATGAACCAAAATATTTAAGAAAGTGTACCTTTGCCCAGGAGCTACTTTTTAAAGCAGGATTAAAATTACTTGTTTTGTTTACACGCAAGTCAAGTGACTTGGTTAGCTGTGTGTTAACCACATGAAACCTTTTGCTTTCCAAAACAAAACCCTTTTTTCCTAGGCTTAAAATAAACCCCATTTCAAGATATTTTTTCTAGCAACGAGGCAGAAGTCGGGGCTGAAAATGTGTATTGTCAGTTTCAAACAAACATAGATTTGGATAGTCTATGTCTAATAAATACACAAGTACACAAAGATCTGATCAAATCTTGAATGGAGCAGAGACCTTCAGAAAACTGCTAAGTCAGATGCTGCTAGAGAAGGGCTATGATTTCTTGGATGCATCAATGTACTCTTAGGGACGAAAACACAGAATTAATTGTTTTAATTTCATTTGTGTTTCTTCAGGAATGACACAACCTATCTAAGTATCCATTTACTTTCATTGCCTTCCATGTAATAAGCTCTTGTGACTTTGCACATCCTCAGATTTAAAGGTATGTGAGCTAAATAAAACCTTTTGAAATGTCAGTACTGGAAGCTGCACTCTCTCAAACATGTGCTCCCCTGCTCCAGTTAGGAGGCAGGATTAGTTTTGAGGTGAATCAAGAGGGAGCCATAACTATACTTGTGTCAATGGCCAAAGTGGAACCATGTTGGTCTGGCTATTTCTGATCTAAACTGGTCAATCTCTGTGCTCAGTGGACAGCATGATTTGTCCTCAGTTTTGCAGACCTTGCATATAGACTTCTATAGGAATTGTATGGACAGGTTCTCTAAAACGGGGTTCTTTTCTCTAGTGACATGATTTCCCTCTCTATTACATTGCTATAAGCCAAACAAATGTAATGAATCCTCAAGGGTGATAACACAGATAAGATTTCACCATTGCTGAACACTGCTGGAAAGCTGTGACTCAATACTTCTTTGCCCATGAGCTATGAAATGGCTATTTCCATAATATCATTGCACTAACTGTTCCTCCTGTAAGTTACTACGACAATGAATCCCTGTAACCCAGGGATAGCCAGTAATGAAGAATAAATAGCTTTTTGATAGAGGGACAGACTGGGGTTACTAACTGCAGCTTCAACGGTTGAAACTGGGCATCATTGATAATACTGCCTAAATTTAATTACTTAGTTTTGTGACACACAGTATCCCCCTTGTCTTAGTCTAATTGTTTTGACTTGATATTGTGGGGAGAATAGTTTGTGCCTGGAAAGGAAGGGAAGGTGATTTAGAAGTTATAAAAGAATGTGAATTAGTTTTCTGTTATTTATAGTAGAATATAAATATAGCAGACCATATAGCATCTTTGTTATTTGAAGCATTCATGACATAATCACTGTATTCCCTGAGCTTACTTTCAAAGGAGATTGTCCAACAGTTGCACTAAATAATCTAATATCTGAGACAGAAAATAAGTCTATTGTTATTTATGTTAGAAGATGAATATGATCATGTGTAGTCTTAAACTATGAACTCCTAAGCGTGCTGTGAAGCCATGAGAACAGAAAGCCTAGACTAGTTCATGAAAGCTATTTGACACCCAGCAGAGGAAAGCAAACGGTGTATTCCATATTAACTATGGAAGAAAGTAATTATATCTAACAAGAAACATAAGATAATGTTATGAATCTATGCAAAGGATTAATTTACCCCAACAGACATTTTTTTTTCGTAAATATTTCTCATACTTTTATTCTAAATAGGGTCACTATGAGTTTTAGGTAAATAAATGTATTTTACTTCATTTTAGCTTTTCTTTTACTAGACTAACTTTAGGTGCAGAAAGAGATATGTCAAATTTATCTTATGTTAGTTTTAACTTCAGGTTATCATCTGAAGGTTTATGTAAGAGATAGATTTATGAATAGGTGATGTGTATTTCCCTTTTAAATTCTCCTTGCTTACTGTTGTTGCCATCATTATTATCATTACCATGGTATCTGTAAGGCTGCAGACTGTGACATTTAGAAGATATGTTTGCTAGTGGCTTTTTCAATTTCTGTTTAACTAAAATGTTTCCTACTTCATTCAACTACCCTTACAATTTACATTAGACAACACTCCATCAATAAAACCATCAAAATGATCTACTACATTGTAGACAAAAGTTATTGTGTCAAGTTGACACTAATCAGTTAATTCCAGTAAACCTTCAGATAAACAAAAGCTTGTTGTCTATTACTGATGTGTGTGATTAGCCCCCTGTATGTCCTATAGCTATGCACATCTATAGAGATGTATCTGGCAGACACTTGGCCTGAGGGCTCTATATGTAAACCAGGACAGGATCTATAGTTAATGATGTTGACCCTGACTCCCTCAACAGAGATTGGATTCAGTCCTCATAATATCCCGACAGCTGATATGTATACTGTGCTAATAATATTATCAATTACTTACGCTACTGTGATTCCCGATGTTTAAAGCTGGTAAAAGGTTCTTTCACGTTTCTCTTTTCTATATCACTGCTATCCTACTGATCGTGTGTTAGTTTGATATTTTTCATTCTGAAGCCAATTAATTTCATAACTGTAGCTAAAGTAGTGGGCAATATCTGAAGCTAGGATGTCCCATGTCCTACATTCTGGGTAACAGGGTAGTTTTTCATTTTGTTTTTCTCTTTCACATTTCCTCTGTTACAGAAAAGGAGCATTTATCTACAGCTTCTGTGACTTTAGAAGGTCTGTAGAAGCAGCTAGTGATCTGAGAGGTCTCTAGGTGTATGTGTTCAACTGGACAAGCCTCAAAAGCCTCTGAAAGCCAGACCTCTGAACCATTGCTCTCAACTGGGACAGTCGAAAATCAGGGGTCTGAAGTCTATAGATACTTCCAAATGCTCGGCCATAACAATGCAAACGCTAGTTCTTCTGACCATCCCCATCACTGCAGATCACTTCTGCCTTGCCAGGCATGTCAAATGGGTAGTGAAGGTCCGTGTACAGTGAAGATCAGAGATTTTGGCCATGTTTAAGCCTGGGCAAATCCCTGAATATGTTATAATCAGCATGATGTTGCTCTTAAGAAAGAAGTAATTGAAGTAATAACAGATTTTTTTGTGTGTGTGTTAGAACAAGCAAGGTAAGCACATGGGGCTTTACTTACTACTCTGAATTTTGTACACACTGTGTGTTCATGTACAGAAAGGCCTCCAGACTGTGCCTTCTCTGGGGCAGGAACCTATCCTTCCCTATGCTTGCAAAGAATTAAATACAGACCATATGCTTACACAGAGAGCAGATAATTACAGCATGAAGGAAGGTTCTATGTCTTGGCAAAGGCTTTCTCTATCCTTCTCTGCTTTCACATGCAGAAACTGGTCTTCTGGCTTTCGGTCCCCATGATGTGCCCTGCTCAGCACAGCATGGGAGCTGCGAGTAGCCCAGCTCTTCCTCTGAGCAGCCAGATAGCAAGGTTGAGCTGCACTGGTTGAAATGATGACAGGGACCACTGTTAAAAATTAAATTCTGCCTTATTTTTTGTGCAGTTCTTGTGAGTCACATTCGCGAATAGTAGCGAGAGATTTAATGATCGCATATTTTTTATCTTATTTCACTTCGGTCGATGCCAATTTTTTTCTGTTACTGTCGACTTAGAGCTCAAAGTAATTTAGTAATTGATTCTAAGCACGGCAGCTCGCCAATGGCAGCTCTCTATTCAGGGGAATATCTTTGCTAATTTTATCCATCAGAATGAGATTACCATGCTAATCTTTCCCAGCTCTAGTACCTTGGTCAGTTGGGACACACTGATGCAAATGATGTTATTAAACACAAACCCTTCACCCAAGACAGGAGAAAAATGAAAGCAGGAGAGATGAGCAAATCAGAATGTGTTACGAGGATTTCTAAGGCTGAGCTGGCATTGTCTGCGTGTGTCCTCTTCATCACCCCTGAAATCTCGTGCATCCAGCACTCCTATTTTTGAAACAATCTATGGTTGCTTGCTTGCTTATATTTGATTTTTTTCTCCCCAGAAAGATTTGTCTACCTTTACACATTCTTGGCTTGTAAGGTGTAGCAGCCACGGCTGTTACAGGAGAAGCTTTTTTTCTCTGCAATAGACTACTTGCAGCCTGTATCTGTTAGTAAGGTCTATCAGCATTTCAAATCTCTTTTCTCTTAGATTAGAAAGGATGCACTGCATGTGGCTGCTCTGAGTGACAGTGCTGTAATCCCCTTTATCTTAATCATGGGTGCCTTTTGAGAGGACCCCTCTGTTCCTGGCCATTCAGGAGAAAAGAAGCCTTCAGTTAAGGTTTTTCATCTGATGCTTTTTCTGCTAGAGAGGCCTGTTTTGGAGTATGTCCATCAGCTTGGTAACTCCATCTTGTAAAGGATGGAGATCTCTGGCACGAGTCCTGCAAAGCACTAAAGCATATGCTTAACTTGCAGGGGCCACGCAGAGCTCCAGCTGTAACTTGCTCCGCTCTGCATAATGGGATCTGCTGATAACTGGGCCTCATCTAGCTCTGCTTGATTTCAGATCCACTTTCAATCAATAATAAGCCTTTTAAAATCAGGCCAAATTTGACCCTGAAAAGCAGTTTTGGCCCATCTGTAATTTAGATCAGTTCCATCAAAAGTGTAGACTGTTTGGCAGATGATGCTGAAAAAATAGTGTAGAAAGATCAGCATCTATTTGTACAACACCTTTCACTAATTCTTGGTGTTCCATGATATGTTAATAATTATTTGTTGTTTTTCTTCAGGAAAGAACACAGAAACATTTCTTCAAGTCATGACTCATACATTCCAGAAACTACAAAGGTCTCATTTGATCTTCTGAAGCTCCTAAACTTTGTGCTTATGTAATTAAAAAGCCAAACTTCAGAACTTCTGTCTTGTCCTAACACATCATCTCATTTACAAGAACCACTATGAATGACAGAAAGTAATTTGTTTAATTGCATTAACATTTTTATTATAAAACAACACCACCATGTATAATGTTAATTTGTTTTCTGCCATTTGCTTTGTTTAATGCTATTTTCTTTTTAGTTTGTTTAATTTATTATCTTTTTCTTTTGTAATCAGCTTTAAAACAAAGTCAGAAATCAAGATACATTTTCAGAAGATCAAAAAATAGAAGATATACATAGCTGCATAAGAGATTAAACCAGTCTAAAAAAATGTACTAAATGTATATTCTGGCTTGTATTTGAAAAGAAGAAGGAAAGAGGTCTCGAAATACTCAATTCAAAAGTTAAAAATGCAAACTGTGATTGCCTCTGAAAGAGTTACACTCCCAAGAGTGGTTATCTGAAAGTTTAAATTCTCAAGGGCAAATTAGGAGAAGTGCTTGTGGTCGGTGTATGTCACCGTCTACTTTTATCAAGCCAATATTTTTGATAGACATATATATTGTGTTGGCAGTTTTGAGAGTTCATCAAACACCCCAGTTCTAGTGAAAAGCTCAGATCTGGAAATTTACTTAGAATCGTGGCTTTTGGTGTGGCAGAGCCAGGGGTCAGTGTTGCTGCAACACAACCACTCCAGGGCCCAGGTGCTCCTCCTGCGCACCTCCCCGCACTGCTGGAGCAGCATCCTGAGGATTACTACATGTCAATGTGAGCAAGGAAGGTGAGCGAGAGGTGCTTTGCCTGCCACTGAAATGCTCCTCTTCCTCACGAGCCCCATAGAGAGAGTACTGTTTGTAGACAAACACTGCTTGGTCTGACTTAATTCTTATAATCTTTTTATTTATGGGTGATCATTGGATCTTGTTTTGATGTTAAAGATATTCTCTTCTAGAAAATATGGTGCTGTTTCAAATATTCCGTAGGTATTTCTGGACTGAGGACCTTAGGAGAGAAAACACAGAATATTTTGCAAATGGCAAGAGCACTCACTTCAGGCTGCCTTCTCCGTTCGTTGATACTGCAGAACTGGAATAAATACCTGCTTATTCAGCTATTTGATGTAGTCCTTCCTATACTTGTAAACTAGGTACACAGCGCTGCCCTCCTGCTTTAGGAAACTATAAGCAGTGGTATAGAAAAACAGCTGGGCTATGCTTTTCTTGGTTGCAAAAGATACAGTTGTTCACAGTCAGAACAAGGGCAAGATCCAAGTCTACCGTACAGCAAACAGTCTTGGATATTTTCCAAATGGAAACCAGCTAGGATGCTTTTACTAAAGCAGTAGCATTTGGTGCATAAGGTGCCATGCTCTCATATGTGCCTACTTGCACAGCCATGCCTGCAACTGTGCACCTCACATCTTCCACTGCTTGCTCTTTGCCAGGTGGTTCTGGGGGAAAGGCAGTTTCATGGACCACACCAGTGAATGAGGCCTGGCACTATGTGGGCTATCACCATGAACACAGACTGAGGGCCCAGCCAGGGTTTCCTCACCTCCCTGCCTCAAATGAGCTTGACTGCTTCCTGAGAAATGGCAGAATCAGAATCTCTCCAGCCACCTTGAGGCCCCAGTGGTAGGTAGACAGCACTAGAGAAGAGAAAGAGGAGCTTATTCTGCCACAGTAGACACCAAGACATTTGGTTGACAAGTTGGAAAACAGTGACCAAAACAACCCAGTGCATTCACAAAGTCCATCTGAAAGTCAGAGCAGGTCCTGGCTGCTGTATAGTTTCCCACCAGAGCATCGCTCCGCCATATAGGACTGGGGGTCCCTGCTGAGAGGCTCTCCTGACACTGCCGACCTCAGCCCCTTCCCTTCGCTCAGGGTCCTTGCTTAAGTGTACTGTTGGCCTGGTTTTGAGGGCAAACTTGTCCTCAAAGCAGACTCTGGTGTTTTGCTGGCCTTTTTCTTCCTGTTCTCATCTCTGAGGAGCATAATTGTACACTGGTTCTGTGTCCATGAAAGCGCTCTCCCTTATCAAGAAGCCTGATTTTTCTTGATAGCTGATTCTTGCAGCAAATGCAGTCAAAACACATCTCCCCATTCTTTCCTGTAGCCAGTCTGGGCTCCACTCTTCCCCCCATACCCTTTAATGGATGACCTGCGTTCAGCTTTAAACAAGTCTCTTGTTTACTGTGTCTAATACCTGTTTGCTTGTGATGCCCCGTTATTGTATGCAGAAAGAAGCAGGAGTTATACAAGTCCCATATTAACTGGACAGGTTTCAATTAATCCCTGGCACTTCATAGAGAGCCCGCATGCATGTGAAGATGTCAGGGGAAGATAGGAAAATGAACTGTGCCAGACTCTGCATCATCTGAAAAATCAGTCTGCAGAGGATCCTGCTGCCTCCAGTCTCATATTCTGCTACATAACAATCTACAGAGGACTGAACCCAAAATCTCATGGAGGGCTGTTACTGCTGTATCATCAATTTGTCCATATCAAGTTGAAAGGAAGAGCAGAAGGAAGGCAAGATTTTTTTCACGTGGCGATAAAAGATTATTAAAATTGCTGTTGTACAGAAAAAACAATAGTGCTCAAACAGGGACTTATATACTGATACCTGGTGCAGAGGCTGACAGACATCACCTGAGGGACTGGGATGCCTGTTGGTAGGGGTTTGGGGTAGGCAGGAGATGGAGCTCCGCCTGCTGCTTGATCACTCCTTGTCCTCTTTGTACTTGTGTTCCATCCTGCCATGTTCTGGCGGGGTGTCCAGGTGCAAGTTGATGCAGAGTTTTATGGGGACAGTCTCCCAGCAGAAGGCTCCCAGCATGGTGCAACTTACAACAGAGCTCCAGTTGAGGCTTGTGTGCCGTTCTCACTGCAAGAGCTGTAACATGTTACCACTGTTTAATCCAACATTATTTCTCACAAGAGACAAGTGTTAAACAGAAAAAAAAAATGCAGTAGCAGCTTCTTATTTTCTCTTCCCCACTGGGGAAGGGACATGGAAGAGCACTTGTACTCATGGAAATGCGGTGCTCAATTTCCTACACTGCATGAGCATAGCTGCACTTGAAGCTTACCTTGAAACTCTGTGTGCATTCATTGATAACCCCATTATGAAATTCAAGAGACCTAATGCAATTGTGTCTAGGAAGATTTACTTGTTAAAAGGAAAACAACTTTCACATAAATAATTTACTACAACAGAAAAATAATCCTCTGTGCTATCATCCTTGCATTGAAACTAATCGAAGGGAGTTATTTTTAAATTGCTTGGAAGTGTACTGCTCTCATTTCATTGTCAATAAATACGCTCTGTTTCAGCACAGTGCTTCACTAAATGCATCTGAATTTTTAAGGGGGAGAGAAATTGATCAGAACTTTTTTTAAAATGTAGAAAAAAAAAAGTTTCTACAGGAAATTTATATGCTGGAAAATTCACAACTCCTTTAATAACCTGAAAATGGGGCTTGGTTCCTGTATTGATTCAGGTTGGCATCTGATTTTCCATTGAAGTTTTGCCTTTGACCTCAGTGGGAAGAGATCTTTAATCCTCTGCTGGAATGGATTTGTCTAAATTCTGAAAAAAATCGCAAAATTCAACCTCAATAAGCAGCACACAGAATTACAACAGATGTATGAAAGACTGACTTCTTGATCTGACCACAACAGAAAAAAATAACAATTACTAAAGGTTGTTTTTTTATTTCTCTCTCTCTTTTTTTTTTTTTTTTAACTTTTCACTCATTTTACCAGATCTACCAGGAACTACAAGGACTGTGAACAACACTTGCATTTTTATATATCCCTTTCCCTTGTATGTACATCAAATCAAGTAAGAGTACCTGCACTTTCAGTTAATCTAGGCAATATTTTCCAGGCAAATAATGTGTCTGTCCAGGATAACTCTCTTTCTGCTTTTCCTTGCTGCCCCACTTCCCAGTCCTTACACTGGTTCTTTGCAGAGATCTGTCTTTCCTTTGCAGTTGCTTGAAAAAAAGGCAAAATCAGATTTTAGAAATGCACGTGGGAGCAGTTCTGAGCTTGAGAGGTTGGCAGGGTGTTGGGACACACACTAACCTCCACGAAACTCCCTGTGCCACTTGGCCCCCTGTCTGCCTTGGCGTTTGGGTTGGTCAGTTGGGTCTGGGTTGAGTTAAGCAGGGATTTGGTTTGCGCTTCCACTGAACAGCCTTCAAGTTCAAGGGACAGAAATATAAGCTGAGTATCCATATGTGACACTAAGGTGAAATATATACACATGCGTTCTTAAAATTAAAAGCTAGAAATAACCACAATTTTTGTTTAAATACAAGTTCTGGGTAGACAAATGGCCTTTTGGTACATGGACAAGTCTTCTTTATAATTTTTCTCCCATGGTTTTTAATAAAAACTGAAAAGTGAACAGCTTTCATTTCCAAAACCTGACATTTTTCATTAGAATATATATAAAGGCATGGAGAATTTGTGGGTGTCTATTTTGACGGAAAAGTCTCTTTTTAATGGTAACAGTTTGCTTTACTGGAAAATGCTCCCAGAAAATGCTTATCATTAACATGAAATCTCTCTGAAAGACTGATTTGATTTTATTTAGTAAGTGTTTAGTTCCAAGGATGCAGCCATAAGTGCTTGTCCTAGCAGAAATATTTTTGGGAGATTCATGCATATTCAGTGGCAGTAAAAGGGCACTAAACACAGGTTTGTGTAAGGACTGCAGGATTTAGATATATCAGCATAAGAAGCATTCTTGCCTCTTATTTTTATTCTCTCCTACTCTTTATGTAAAGCCCTCCAGGAGGTCTTTTATATAGCTGCATTCTCCCTGAGCATGGTTTAACCATCATGGGATATACCTGAACTGGTATAACTTAAATATAGATAGACTAATTCAGTTTTAGTCACAGTCCCAAAATGGCATCAGAGAAATCATGTCATCTCTTGTGCTACCTGAATGTCACTACTTCAGAGGAAGTCACCTTCAAGAAGTGTCTCTTATTGTCCTGTTGTGTCATGGCTTGGATCTCCACGTCGTTAAAAACCAACCTGTTAATTTCCATGCACAATCTAATAAATGCAAAGGAGTCAGTGTGGAACAGTCTCATTCACAGCTGGTTATTTTGTGTTTCTGTAATTAGCGTAGCACATGCAATTACAGCTGTCGATAGTCTTCGGCTGAACCTACCTAACAACATGCTTGCTCTGACAGGGTAGGATCCTACTAAAGCTAAAGACTTTTTATCATTGGGGGCCATAATTTGGGCTTCTCTATTTGCCTGTCTATTTTCATGAAATATAATTACTTTTGAACCTGTTACTGATCAAACTTGGTTGAAATCAGCCAAGGGTCTTAGAAGTTATTACAGAAAAGATAAAGAAGGACCCAGATGGACAACAAGCAACATGACTGAAATGAGCTTCATTTCCTTAGGAAGCCAGGCAAAAAATTACTCTTCCACAGGGCCTAATTTTGTATGGACAGAGATACCAGAACACTAATGCATAAAAATTACAAATAACACTGAGGCTCTGCTGACAGCAGAAGAAATTCCAGCATGCTGTTCCAGACTGTTACTCGTGAGTTATCCCTCCTCCTCAGCATGCATAAGAACAGCATTATTAGTATGTGCATGAGCTGTCAGGGCAAAACATCTGGTGTAAGGCAACCAGTTTGCCTTCCACAGCTGCTGCAATCTGTTTCTAAAATTGTTTTAACAACCTCAGGAAGAATCAGCCCAGTGTATGGGTGATCTTCCCGTGCCAGGAAGGTACTGCAATGCAAGCCAGGGGTCCCAGCACTGTGCAGGACTGCGGGGCTTTCCTCTCCGTAGGTACCTTTGACCTATACTTTCTGCAAAATATGGCCACTTGTGTCAAAAAATTTTTGCCATAGAAATTCTACTGAAGTAAAAATGTATCAGATGTTCTTAAAAGTCTCAACCTTGTGATGTTTTGAGTTATTCTTTACTTAATCTCTGCATGTGTAAATATAGTGATGATAATACTGGCTATCAGTGGCCAGGACTTGCTGCCAGCCCTGGCTCCTGATTACCCACCACACGCCGGCAATCATGGATAGCACTTGCACCTTTGTTCAGGCTGCACACAATAAGAAGCACTGTGACTGTTGGTGTCATACAGGAGCCTGTTCTCAGCTACTGCAGTGTCCTCTGGCTTTCTTAGAAGCAAATTCAATTTTTCAGAGCACCCATGTCCAGGCATGGTTTCTAGTTTTTCAGGGCAGGCTCGTGTTTAGTCGACAAGTGGTAGGACTGCACCACAGGCTTGCAGAAGGTGCCTGCAGGACTGGTTCCCTTCTTTCCATAGAGCCCCTCCGTTCACCTGGGCCTTGCCTGCTTCTAATGCTGTGTTCATCACATAAGAACTGGTTTTCTTACATTTGCATGTTTTGACAGACGCAGATCCCTCACCATCTCTTTTGCAGTAACACACAGCGAGCTGTTGCTGCTGTCTTCAAGTAGGTAGATGACACATCTTCTGCAGTAAACAGAAAAACTACAGGAAGTTAATGAGGAGCGGGGAGAACTTGAGGTGTTATTAATGCATTAGTGCACTCCCTCTTGTCTAGGACAATTGCTCTCTGTGGCTGAGAGGTAATTTAACTCTCTGGTTCATTCACCTTTTGGCCTCCATGTTGCTGTTCTGAATATAATGGCCATGAGCACAGGAGGGAACAGGGTATGGTAAGAGTGTGTGGCCATTAGGAGCAAGGATGGAGTCCCCAAAACACTTCAGTCCTCCAGGGTGACATCCAAAATGACTTTCTGTCCACTACTGTCCTCTCTGAATTAGAATTGGCAGGGAATGGGAGAAAGGACATGGATCCTGTTCCAAATCCTCTGAGCCATCCAGTCCCTGAAGGGTATTTTGAAATGCAAAGCACAGTTCTTTCATCTTTGCTGTAGCAGCATTATTTAAAACACAAATGTATCTAAACTATTCAAATACACAAGTTCAAAACATGTTTGAAGTCGCAGCCTCCTATGACTTGACTTCATAATTACTGGAAAACATCAGCCTGGTTAAATACTGGCAGTGTCTTTAAACGGTGTACCCATGGTCTCAAAGTGCTGTGCTGCTCTGACCACTGCTGCCAGTTTCTCTATTATTCTAGCCAAGGAGTTCATATAATGGGTTACTTTAAAGGTTTTTCAAAATTTAGATTTGAGTTTTTCATAATACCCAGTGTTTGTGTCTTTATTTGAATTTTTTTTGTATGTTTTGGAATTTTCAAGAAGCACTGGATTCACACTGTTAGTGGGTAAGAGCTGAATGTTTCCTTGGAGCATCTCATCTAATCATGCTGCACCCTTCAAAGATGAGGTGAGCGAGTCCCACAGGGAGCTCCTACCCATGCTCCAGCTCTCCCTGCAGTCCTTCTGCTACAGAGGAGGGTCACAAAGTTGCACATACAAACTGTGACGCACCTAAATATACTCACAAAGAGCACAAAGAGCAGCGTGAATTTGTGGACACATCACACATATGATGGAAGTGGACTGAATTTGGACAGTATGCATTTAAAGTGCTAAAAAACCCTGAAAAAACCTCTGTTTAGGCACCCACGTTTAGCAATTTTGACTTAAGTCCCTCCTCTAGTCCTCAGTTTCTGTCTGTAAAATGGGAATAATGATATAATCAGGTTGTTTTGAGATGTGGTAAAGACAAATTCATAGATAGTTTTTTGAAAACTGAGGTACTGAGATGAAAGCTATATAAAAGCATCCACAAAGAAACAAATGCCTTCACTTCAGATTTTCCACAATGCTTAGGGATCAAGACGTAAAAAATAGCAAATTTATCATAACTATTTACGTTGCTCAATAAATGAGGCAAGAATCCCGTGCAGAAAACCCTGCATGATTAAGTAATAAAAAAGCCCTCTGTATATAGGCTTAAGACTTCATTTTCAGTTGCACAGGCAGCTTTTATCCAAAATTTAAGTGCTTGACTTTGTTACCTCAACATTCCTGCAACTGTAGTTTTTTAATGGAATATATATGTATACTCCCTTTAACTGCTGCTTTCCCATCATTTATTTAAGAAAACATTTGAATTGCTTTAGATGTCTTGTGAAGTTAATTAAATAAAATTAGGGATAATTAAGTGTCATAAAACATGATATAAAATTGTTGATGTCAAGGGGGATGTTTAAAAATCGTGACAATGGCAGGTAAATTTGACATGTCAGTATCTTTGCCATAAGTTTTTGTACTAATTAACCATATTTGTTTTCTTTTCCCTGTCTATATAATCCAGGTTTATCCCGTTCTTTATCTTGATTACATTAAATCCATTGTTATTTTTTAAAGTAAAAATTATCTTCTAATCATCAAAATGCCTCAGTCAAACACCATTTTAGATTAACATTTTTAGTGATATAAATCATTGGGTTGGATTAATTAAAGTACATCATTAAGAATGTATTTTTCCTATATTAAAAAATTGATTGCATTTTACATCTTCCTTGCTTTTGTTACAGCATCTCCACTACAAGTTGCTATATACCAGCCTGTTGTCTACGTCTCTGCACGTTGACCTTTGTTGTAAGATCTGCTATAGACATCACAAACTCTCACATCAATTTACTACAATTGGATGTGGCATCTTCCAGCTAATTAGATTTAGTAAGAAATGCACCTGGCTCTGTTTTTCCCTATAGAATGTTGAGGGAGTTCGGAGTCCTCCCAGATGCCATCTATCTGAGTAGCCCATGTGTTTTTCAAGGTCTAAGCGGTTTGTCTTCATCTTCTAAAATGTAATCCATTACAATAGGAGAGTAGCTAAATTATTTAATGTAAAAATAAATTTGATTTTAGGTGCAAAATGTGTACATATGTGAACATATGTATATGTGCATGCATAATGTATGTGTGGTTTATATTATATATTTAAAATACATAATATGTGTATATATACATATGCATATATATGCATATAAAATGAAAACGTGTTCCTATGCTGCAACAATATTTAATATTATGACTTTTTTACAAATCTGCTGATGTTTTTTTTTTAACATTCAGCTGTTATAGGGACTCTTTGCAAGACGAAAAAACACTTCAGGTCTTCATGAAACTTTCTAGTCACTGAATTAGATCACGTGCATCAAGCAGGTTATGAAGATCAATCCTGTTCCAGTGGCAGGAAAAGAGAGAGAATAAACCACAGACTTCTGGTTTCTAATTCATCCCATACGTCCTAAAGTAAAACCATGATTTAAAGCATATACACCAGCCTTCTTTACTGTATAAGAATCCTGAGCAATCAGACAAATGAAATCCCTGGATATGGAATTGCAAATATCTGTGCTGATTAAAACGGGCCTGGACAGTTCGATGGAGGAGGTTGGTGTGGTCCTACTGGAGCAGGAGCTGAACTGAGAAGAGCCGGCAGAGGATGGCCCCAAGTATTCAGCAATATTCTAGATGTTTTCACTGGTTGATTTTTTGTCATGGAAGGCAGGTGTGTAAGTGTTTAGTAATGATTTACTAAAAGTTTATTTTCATGACAAACTACTGAAGTTAATAAAATATACATAAAAGTATAAACTTAACATGTTCCGCTTTATGGCAAATGGAAACCCTAATTAAATTAAAATTTAATTATTTGAAAACTTCTCATTTTGGCTCTCCAGAACTATAATGATTGTGGTTACTTGACAACTGGCTGCCAGTACTTGGAGGAACAACCGAGTGCTGGACACCAGATTCAGTGTCCTCCGGAAATCCAGGAGCTTTCCCTGGTACCAGCTGGGACCTGATCCTTGCACACAGATTAAAATTCATTCTTGACAGAGTCAGTGTGTGCCGCATTTGTGCTTCAAAGAGAGGTTGGGGAAGGGAGAAAAATATGGCCTTTGGAGGGATTTGGTGTCCAAGAAATCTGGGAATAAAATCAGTCCCTATAAGAGGTAATTATGAGTAACACAAAAATATAGTTGTTAAAAGCATAAATATCTGATCTTAACAACTACAGTAGATCTATTCAGTATGAAATACGGCTTTGGAAACATTAAATTAATTTTTAAGGTGATTGTGCTGGAAATATTTTGCAAATCTTAAACCAAAAAATAACAAACTATATGATACAGTTTATTTTGATCTTTTGACTATAAATCTCTGTGTAAAAGTAAAAATAAATGATTTGTTAAAGGTGAAGTTGGAGAACTGGACTATTCTAAAATACTTTGACTGCTCCATCTGCTCTTTCTTTTCCTGTCTACGGACTCATGAGCACAGACCATATCTCCAGATAAACCCTCTGTATTTCACAAATAACTAAATTATGTGAAACCAATAAAGGAATACTGTTTAGACATTTTGAATCTACTTTTGTTGTGCCTTTACAACAAAATCCTTACATAATTTCTGGAAGTGTTTAGAGTAGTTGCATTTTCAAATCATTCTGGACCCCAGAAAGTAAAAAACTGAAATAAAAAATCAGGTTTTGTTTAGAAAACCAGCTTGCAATGAAGTATAGATCTAGAAAATAGCCATCATTTCCTTTATAAATATATTTATTTATTTTCTCACAGAATAATCTTTGGCAATGGTTCCTCTTTTCAAACCATTTGTCTGTAATTTCCATTTACTGCAGTGACACCTAATGGTAGGAGAAGAAGAACTGATCTCCAGCTGCCTTGTTTGCTGTTGAACAAAGCAGGGTTTCGCATTTTAACCTGGTGGGGAATGTGTAGATTTTTTCCTCTCTCCTCAAATTGCAGACAGACTCTGCTGCTATCTGGAAAGCATTCAGCTGCAGGAACAAAAGCATCTAAATGAAAACTATGCCCTTTAGAAAGCCAAAGATCTAGCCTTGCAATTTTATATAAGCTCGTAAATACTGAACTTCCATTACTAGTAGGAGAGACAGCTAGGCCTGATTATTAAAATGACTAATAATAAAATGATACATAAAGTTCTTTGTGGCATATGGTCATGACTATACATCTGGAAGTTTCAGGCTCAAGGGGGCTAATGTTTGTGATGGATATTTTAAATTCATCTGTGCTAAAAGCTGCCAGAAAGCAAGTTATTTAGGTCAGAATAAAAGTTGGCAAGATATATGCCAAAGATGTTCAGAATTTACTTCTGTATAACAAGCTTATAAAATACCTTTTTATGCAGCTAAGACCAGCTGGACGAAAGTTAATCAGCCAAATGCAATTATAGGAGGTGTAAGTCTTATTAATGTATTAGGAATTCTCAGGGTACTACTGGACCATTCCAGATGTGCTGCTGCATAATGAGTACAGTGTAACCTTGATCAAGAAGCCAATCTTCCCAGTCTCCTCATCTCTTCTAATAATCAATATAATATTTACCTGCGATGGTTCAGAAGGGACTAATAGAAATAATAGGTTCTCATTCAAATGCATTCATTTTCTAATAAATGCAGCTCAGGATAAGACTGAAATGACAAAATTTCACTTCATCTTTAGTAGAAAATAACATTTCTTTAAACACACAGCTAACCAAAGGCAGGCCTTATTTAATATTCTGGCTAGGACAGGTGTGTTTTGATGCTGTAAAAGCCAAACTAAATGATCGGGTTTGTGTTGGACTAGTGACAGCCTCCATGGGATATTTTTTACTGAGATACTGGGCATTTTAAGGGAGGTGGATCTTCCGGACTGCTCTGAAGTGGGGTGGCAACCAGGCAGTCTGGGAGGCAAGAGCAGATTGCAAATGCTGGGAGAAAATCTGGGAGTCGTAAAGACAACAGGAGGTTTGTCTGTTGTTTTTTTTTTTTTTTCTTGTACTGTGACAGGATTCTGCCCTGTTGGTTATGAAGGAGATTGAGGAAAAGCTACCAGTTGTGACTCACTAAGTCATTTCTTCCTCTGGACAGATAAAAGAAACAGAATAGGAGGCCTGAATCCAACCTGCTTACTCAAGCTACCCATAAAAAATGTCCCTACTCTGTTTTCACCTTCTATTTATTAACATGACATTCATAGATCAACTCTCTTATCTGCAAATGTGTTATTAACTGGGTAGCCACAGGGCCACCAACCTTCACCCTCAGACATTTGCACAATTCACTGGCCATTGGTAATTATTATTTCACATTACAAGGGCTACCAGCAGCCTCCATGCTACGCTGTTGTTCTGGTGGTATTCTGGCATCTAAAAAGACCACAACAAATCTACGTGTCTTCGTCATTTGTACTGACATTCCCCAGAGGATGCATGGTTCGTCTTAGGGACCTATTGTCCTCTTTGTAAATACAGTCACCTCCCATTAATCTCATTAATGAGACCTACATTCCCAAACTGGAAGGAAAAAAATTCAGCTGGTAGGAAACAAAGATTTCCTGGGGAAGCAAGAAAGGAGCTAATGAGACTTTAAGTCCTCTGTCCCTCTGTGGTCCTCCCCACGGTACCCCAGAAATGCCCAGGGGAGCACCCATGGGAGGACCTGTGCGGCAGAGTGAGGCCACCCACCCATCTGAGGGTCAGCTCAGCCTGTGACTGATTGCACATGTAGGAGGGAAGGAAAGGAAGGGGGAGGAACAGGGAAGAAAATGAGTGCGGTATCTCTGCTGGCCCTTCCAGCAGAGATCAATGTCTGGCGACAGTCAGTAGGTGTTTCTCATTGTCCTTGGAAAACACACCGGGAAGAAGAATGGATGTGGTGCACTCACTTGTGTGTGTAGCATTCTCATCTCAGGAGAGGAAGCATAAGCAGCCATTTAACCTTTCATATTTTTCAATAAATTTCACTGAATCAAATCTGGAAACACTGTTGCAGGCTTAAAATAACTCTCATTTAGCTAAACTGCTTGGGAACAAAACTTAACTAACAGTCTCTGCTGGAAGAAATAAGTTTTTGCAGGAAATAGTGCAGCCCAGACTGAGTAATTACTCTGTCTCACTGAAGCATGATTTTCCTGCCATCCTGGTGCCATCTGCACAAGGGACCTTCCCCCAGCTCCTGTCTGGAGGTAAGGTGCCTCCTACCTCTCCCTTCCCCAACAGCAAGAACAGCCACAAGCCCCCAAAAAAAGGCATGTACTATTATAAGGATCAGGCAACTATCTCTGGGGCATCAAGGTGCTAGGAGATGGCTCTGAGTTAGTGCTCCATGCCTGCTGTTAACTTCATATAGGTGATGACAGATGAGAAGTGCCATTCTGTATGTATATAAAACAGAAAGTTATCTGAGACCTGCAGTGTCAGAAGCATCCACTACTAAGCCTGCAAGGCTCACAAGTAAGAGAGAAGTCAGCTGGATTCAGGATGAGACCCAGGTGTAACCAAAGTAAGCTCTTGCTCAGGGCAGGGTTCTGAGGGGTAATCATCTCCTCAGCCCCAGGTGAGGAGTCTGGAACCATGGCTGTGGCTGCCCCACACTGCCCATGTGCAAGTGTAGGGCAACCTGTTCTTCTGGACCAAAGGGAGTCTTGCACAAAGTAGGCTCCTCAGCCAGGCAAGGATATGAGAGATGGGGCTGGGAGATGGTCATGCTTCTTGTCCCCCATGCACTGTGTGCCCCGGCTGCCAGCTCTGGCTGTATGCTGATGTTCAGGGTTGGGAACAGAGTAGGAGCAAAGGCAGGCGGAGAGCAGGGGTGGATGTGCAGAGAGTGGGGCCATGGGAATATGCTCAGCCCTAGTGCTCTGAGTCATGCAAGAAGGCTGGTGCCAAGGAGCTGCTCTGCTGTAACTGAAAAATTGAATTTTGCTTGTGCTTACTGGGAATACTTGAGTCAGCTCTGGTTCTGCTACTGTGTGGGGGGAAAAAAAAAAAAAAAGAGAATTACCCAGATTATGTGGCATTATTTGCCTTTAATTACCTACGTCAGATGAGTCCAATGTTTTTCAGAATTTGTGGCCTGATGATCGAACATTCAAATGTCTGTGTCCCACATCAGAGATTGAATTTAATCACCTAACAGTCATCAAGCATGTTGTGACACGTGGCCCTAACCCCCAGATGCATGGCAGGCCAGCCTATGCAGAGGCGGAGAAACCAGGGGACGCCCATCCAGGCAGGCAGCACTGCAGCTGTCAGCCGTACACATCAGCTATTGGGACTTAAACATGAGACATGCACTGAAAGCTAAGGGTGTTCTTAAGGATTTTACTAAATAGAGGTTGCCTTAAACATAGGCTTTGTTAAATTCTTTGACAGAATTTCTTCCTAGGTGGTAAAGGGCCATCCAAAACATTGATCATGGCACTTGTGACTCTTCCTCATGAGGAAAAGCAGTCTGCTGATAACTCCACTGGTTTGCATCGGACTTTCTTTTCCACAATGAAGAGTCTTCCTGTGTGCATAGCTACAGTGGGAGAGAATGAGTGTGCTGGGTGAAGCACACAGTTACCCCACTACTATTTCAGTGTTTATGCTAAGAAAATCAAGAAGGAAGGCCACTACCTCAGAGCTGTGTTAAATGTGCTCATCTGAAAGCGTGTACTGATATTATGGAGAGGAAGGGAGATCCAGAACTGCAAAGTCTGAATTTATGTCTGGAAAATCAGATGCTCTTCAGTGTGCAAAATTTAACTGGAAATCTAATTAGTAAAGAATTTTTTTTTTTTTTGGTGAGATCTCCTTATCTCAGTTTCCAGTAAGGTAACAGATAGTAAGACATGAGCCTTCCCATGATGTTATGACTGTTTTGCATCCAGACACTGAGAAAACCCAGAAGTCTACATATTACAAAAAAAAAACAAAAACAAAAAAAACCCAAAAAACTAAACTAAAACAGAAACAATAAGCAACATAACAGTTTAAAACTTTCCATAAAATTTTACCTTGAGTTTGATTCTAGAAATGTGCAAAAGTCCAGTTGAGTCCAAGATTCATTGTTTCAGAATCATATCCAGCTGAAATGCCTCTGAGGGGCAGGCACAAATTTTGATGTTACTTTGACTTCAGTATGATTTGGGACCCTTTTAGTTTCAGAAAGAAGGGACTCAGCTGCACAGAACAATGAAGCACTGTAATGCTAAGTATAAAGTAATTTACAAATTGGGATGACTTACTAGCTGCAAAATGGTTGAAGCTGGGCTAATTGTTGCGCCAAGAGCTGCTGGGAGGAGAAAGATAAGGACATTTAGGAAATCATTTACAGCTCCCTCATTTCCAAGCTGCTCTGGCACCAGGAAAGCTAAAGTGGTTACATAGCTGCTTTAACGACCAAGTCCAGCTGCAGGGCTCAGCTCCAGAGGAAAGGGGAGCTGCATCACTGGCATCAGCTGGTCTCTCTCTGGTGCCCCATGCCTCAGGCACCAGCTGGTGAGAGTCATTTTCTAACCTCCAAGAGAAATCAGTCCAACATGGGGAAAACCTGAGCTGCCCTGAAAAAGCTTCTTTCTATCCTTTTTTTATATACTACATATTTAATCCTAGAGGAAAAGAAACATTTGCCCGTGTCTAGTTCCTCTGAAATCCTTTGATCTCCTTAAGTGATGTTGTCTGTTACATAGGGAGCAGCTGAGTGATTGGCAATGCATGGTCTGGCATGGGAGGGTTGGTAATACTTCTTGGAAGCAGAGTTAGCAAATTATTTCCCAGTAGAATCCGCCATCTTTTTCTCCATATTTAGGAAAAACTCACTCTATGTTTAAAAGATAAACCCTAACTTTTGAAACATTTCTTCTTTCCAGAGCTCTGACTTTATCACAGAAGATCATCTGTTACCCAAGGTGATATGTGTTATTCTTGGAGTCCTGGTTTTATTTAAATGCAGGATGTTTTTTAAAAATTTCCCATTCATTAAATTACTTATTCATCACATATCATAAACGACAAGGCTTTCAGATGAAAAGATTTTCTTTCAACATCAGCAGTAGTAAAAAGCTTGTACGAGATGCTACCTTATTATCTTGGGAAAGTGTACTTTAGGTCACATTTCTAACTAGACTTTTTGGAAATAGATATTATGGTGCAGATCTGGGCTGGAATTGATTTGGTTCCTTTCAGTAAAAATGCCTACTACAATTATATCTAATTAAAAAAAAAAAAAAAAGCTGTTAAAAACGACCTATATCAAGCTCTTCTACTGGCAACTGCTTTTTTTTTTCCTAGGAGCTAACTCTTTCTGGGTGCCTGGCTTTTTCCTGTAGGTTTATGTTTGGAAGCCCCCACAGAAAGCCCTTCCCTGGCACAGCCCATCTCTTTTTCTAAGGTTGCCTGGTATCAGGAACTGACAAACTGCTTTAAATAATTTCTTAGGTCACTGTTCTTCATGGCCCAATAAGTCAAAGCCAGGTGATAATCAGCCCTATGTGCAATTTACCCACGAGCTGTTACATATCTTTTGCTTTCCTCCTTTTTTTTTTTTTTTAATTTATTTACCATTAGTTAAGAAGTTGAAGGAAACTTAATTCAAGAAGCTAGAAATCTTCGGGGGAAAAAAAGAAAAAAAAAAAAAAGAAGACAAGAACAGTGCTTCTATCTTGGAAAATGGAAAGAAGATCTTTATGGTCCTATTTCTGTTATCAAGCAAAAAATGCAAAGCAGCTGGAGACTGACCTGAATTTGGACACTGGGAAAAAGGGCAGAGGGGGAAGGGAAGGGCAGCAGAGAGGGGAGGCAGGAATGTCCCTTAATAGCAGCAGGGCATGTATCAAACCTGTAACACTTGATGGTGATTGAAGTTGTGTACACCTTGGAAACCATAAACAGCTGTTAATTTTAATACCTATAAATTATATTATAATTAACTGAAGATAGTCGTCATTGCTCTTCTTCATCAAATATGCTTACTATAATACTATGTTGCATTATAGAAATGGTTTAATTTGGCATGGTTCTAAATAATAATAGTGTACATTCCCATCAGTATTTCAAATGAAGAAGAAAGTACACTGCAAACACACTATTTGTCACATATTTAAGTCTAAGAAGTCAGTATTACTTCTGAATACTTGTTTCAAGGAAAGCAGGGACTTTTTCACCTACTGCAAAGCAAGAAACACTGTCTATGGCATAAAACTCACATGTACAATGTGTGCAACAAAACCATAAATACCAATAACACGCCAAAAGTTGGACAGAGAGACTGTCATGGGGTGTCTGAAATAAGTTAGTCCTGATGCTGCCTCATGTGGTCTCTGCATTAGGTGCAGATCTATGAGAGCCTCCCTGAGCATTCTTCGCAGCCCTGAACTGGCTGTACAATGCCAGAGCCCGAGGTTGTTAAGTTCAGTAAGAGCAGGAATGAGCCATTGATGCTGCTTGAAATAAGGGAAAACAATAGGTCTTTAAGACAGCTCCCACTGCTGAATGTAAATTGTTTTTTAATAAAATGTAGACAAAACCAGATGATGTCAGAAGAATTCCTCCCTTGTGCCACCCTGGAGATTGTTCAGTAAATGACAAGAAATGCATACATTTTAGGGAGCCTTTCTAGGTTTCTCATGCCCATTGCAGCTGTACATGGGAGTCTGTAGGCCCTTTCTTGCATACCCAAATCCTTATTTCCAGCAGAGCCACTACTACGAAAATGTAACCTATTAGGTCTGTGGGGTAGGACCTACAGGCAGCAAGTATGCAGCTATTTTCCTTCTACACCTCTAACTGTGCTTTGCAGGACATTCCATGCTTCATCTACTGTGTTTAATTTTTCCTTCCCTCTCATCAGCATTTGTTTTCCCCAGATGTTGTTGTTGGTGAGTCCTTTCTTAGATAAACAGAAATCACACAAAAAATACAGACCCATCTGTTCATTTATGTGTATATGCACACAAAATAATCACATGCGTGCACATACATATTTATACATACAACTCCATATGTACATGTAGAGGATATGTATAGCTGTATGTGTACACATACAGTCATTTTGTGGAGCCAGATGCCTCGTGTTGGTAAATTGTGTTAATGAGAAACAAATCTTCAAGCTGACAAATAACGGCCTTTTAAGACAATCTATATGTTAGCAGTTCATGTTTGATCATCTTCTTGAACATTATCCCCCAGCAGTTACAGTCATCTGATTTTATGTGCTGTATCTGTATTAAAAATAACCCAGTTCCCTGTAATTCCTTCTGTATTTTCTTCAAACACAAGGGAGAAAGCACATTCCCTAACATATTTTATGGGCACACTCTCTTTGTAATATTTCCTTTGCAAAGGTCCTGCTCATATTTGTATCTTATTACTTTTCTTATACTGGATTTATTGATAGTTTCTAACAAAAATATGATTTCAGTATATTTACGGAACAAAACTCAATATAACAGCCCCCAATTCAATTTTTTTCATCAAAATGGAGAACAATAAAGAATCTAAAGTCTTCAGTTCAGACACATAGCATCAAACCCCCCTATATTGTTAAAAGAAATAACTCAATAACAGGGAAGTGATAGATATTACTTAAGGAACAGCATTAGCTTTGTTTACGTTATCTGTGTTTCTAATAATCTAGACTACAACTCGGAGAGTTACACATATTTTGCTCCTGAAACATGTATAAATTCAGTCATATTCTGTAAATGGGGAAAAATAATGGCTATACATTAAGAAGTATTTATTGCATATCGTTGCTGCTGGTAATAATGTTATATCCATTTAGATGCATTTCACATGAAGGGGTTTTGTTGTTGTTGTTCTGCCACACTTCTTTCATAAATGCATTTCGTTTGTAGGGTTGGATTATTTTACTAAAAGTTCACATTCTGCATTTCTAATGGATTATTTGCAGAGACAGACTGTGCAGCTAGTTTCGGGCAGGGGGAGGTGTGTGTTTGTTTTACTATTGACCACTAGCTAAAGATTTGATTAATAACTTTGTCTAACAATAGATTTTTAGTTAAATAGATGGATGAATTCATTATTTACCTGTTCTTATTCTCATGTGTATTGCCCAGTGATGATTATAGCTGGTTTAGAAATGATCCTTATTTATGGTATGTTGCATCATCCAGAGATGTAGTAATGATTTTAGATTTTCCACCTAAATTACAGGGCACTTTCCACTGAAAATGGTAAACAATATTACAAACTTAAAAAAAAGAAGTAATCTGATTTCAGAGAAGAGGGAACCCAGTGAACGATGTGTGCTTTTATAAGGATGGACAATGGAAAGCAAAATAATAACTCCTAAGTTTGATTGTTCAAATATATTCTGCAATACAGAGAGCTGCATGCAGGCTGGAGCAGGCATGGGGCAGGAAGGTTAAGTAGAAGAGAAGGCACAATACTTCAGATTGGCAGTAGACTGCAGCAAGAATAATCTAATCAAAACTAAATTCAATTATCTAGTCCCAGGGCAGGCTCCTGGGACTGCTGCACTGAATGCTAGCAGAGCTCCTCCTAGACATTTTTCCCCAGTCAAACTCACATGATGAATGCAGATGAAATTTGAAATATGAAAATCTGAAATAATTTATGGAAGTTGTCAGAAATTTGGCCTGCTTGTGGTGTAATTTCCTCTGAGACGAGGCAGGCTGGCTCATTGCTTCTAGTCTCAGAGCAGTTGCCGGTCTTCCAGTGGATGGATCAACCCCTTTAAAATGCTCTTCCAGACAAATTACAGCTCATTACAGACAGCCTTGCACCATGCCATTATGTCAGAGGAAATCTTTTTTCATTTGCACAAATTTGCTTGGAATTCTCATATTTATTTGAGCATCCATTATCGAATCTGAACATTGAATTATCCACAATTATTTTCTGGGTAGGCGGATGTTTGTGTATATGGAATAGATAGTGACTATGTAGATATACAAATATTACAGCATTGCTGAAAATCCTGCTTATTTCACACAACTGTATTTATGTAAAGAGATGCTACGTGTGTGTGTGTGTGTGTGTATATATATATATACATATATATATACAAAAAAAGGTGTTTCCTGAAGATGGTCTTTTAGGAGATGCATTTACTTTCTGAAAGGAGACATCTATAGAAATCAGCTCACTTCCTAGTGACTCAGAGTCAGCTCTTTGTAGCTATAACAATTAGAACTTATGTCTGTGCACACGTAATTCATGTATGGTCTGGCCCCACGTGAGATGTCTCCAGTTGTTATGTACTTTAAATTACATTCTGTAATAAACATGTTGTCTCCATCACTGCCATGCTCACATCTAGCGCACTTCCCAGCTCTCCCTTGTGCTGAGAATGGGAGTAAGTACTGGCATGCAAGAAAACAGAAGGAATAGCGATGGGACACATCCTGAAGTCCTCACTCCTTTGCTCTTGGGCAAATTTTGCCTCAGTTAGGACTATGAGCTAAACAATATATTCAGTACTTCTAGTTGCTTAACCCTGTTAATGGGCTACTGATATCACAACTTTATGGTTGTTTAACATGAGAAATATTTATTGGAAGAAGGATTTTACAAGTGGTAAATCTTGTGTGAAATTGTCCCCTTAGTTTATCTCATCAGGGAGATGAGACTTTTAGATGCAATCGTTCCTAAGGATAGGAGTTGCTATGGGCAACCAGGACAATGCACCATTTAGACCATCTTCAGTTTTTTGATCATCATCAGTTAAAAATCTCAAAATTCTGACATCGGCCCTTCTGAGATCTGCCCAAAGAGGAAGAGAATTTGGAGGATTTGATTTAAAACATAAGGAGTTTTGTCTTTGTTTTAAGAAACATTCCATTGCAAATATTCTCAGGTCTCCATAGAAAAGCTTGATCATATGAAAGTTTTTAACTGCCTACTGTATCTCTTTATGTAGATATCTGTTAACTTATTTCTGATCTATTCCAGTACTGTAGCTCTCATCCCATCATTATTTTTGTCCTATGAATTTGTCTCAGAAAGCTTGTTCCAACCTTTGCAGACCAAGAGCTGCAGGAGAATAGATAGCAGGACTGGTTTGTCACAGAAATTCCCTTTTCTTATTCAGACAGGTTGTTAAGCACTGAGAAAAGTCTCACAGTACGATTAGGTCTCCCACAGTCAAACTTTTACAGACAAGTTCATTAAGGACTCTGGTATTTTTACTTTCTTGAAACAGAATTAGGTTTGAAAACTCTTTGAAAACACTGCAGCGAAGTGAGCAGAGCTCCATTTCACAAATAACACATGTCCACACACACTCACTCAACGCCCACTCTCTTCCTTTGAGGGTCCCTCCCTTGGGTTTGTCAGAAGCCTTCCCAATGTTCATGGAAAATGTGCTGCAGCGTGGGCACAATTGTCTGTAGGTCCTTCCCCTCCAAGGTACTTGCAGCTACAGACTTTGGGAGAGATATGGGGTCTTGCCTGACTTCTAGGGGTGACTGTGAATGGCTTTGGTGGAGCAATCCATTTTTTCTTGTTGTTATCTATAGGATATGGAGAAAGGCATGTGTTAACATTTTCATTCTTCCCCTCAATATTGTTGATCGTTGTGATAATACATTATTGAAAATGTGCATTTGTTATTTTTACCTATTCCAACCTTTGTTTTTTTCATTACTTCTCTAGAAAATAATTAAAGGAACTTTCCTTTTTAGCAGGCTGAAAGGATTTTTTCTAGTCACAGGATTTTTCTAAGAACTCCTCAAAGGATATCTTTCATTACATTAGTCGAATGTGTGCTGATCAGAAAAAATTCCATCCCGGAATATTTGATATGTTTTGTGATGTATTGAACTTCCTGCTACATACCTTTGCCTTGCTGCTTCATAGAGCCACCATTTGGCTTTTCAGTCTGTATTCAGTCTCTCACTGGAAGTTGGTTATGGCTGGATAGTTTGTAGGGTGGACGGTATTGGGGACAGAATGTAAAATACAGACTGTTCGGTGATCTCAGGATAGTTATCTCTGTCTGCCTTGGGACAGAGCCCGAGTAGAAGAGGCTCCATCCCTGCTAGCTGAACCACCAGATACTGTAATATACACGTGAGAATAAAGCATGGTGGTACCTAGAGGATTTTATGGTCAATGGATAGCTCTTAGTGACCTTCAGAAACTTGCAGAGATCAGGGAGCCACCTTCATTCCAGCAAACAGCCCCAAAAGTTCCTGATTGGTCCAGGTAGTGGAGGAAATGCATAAATTGCAGGAGACCATTGGAACGTCTATTTATGGCTGGGCCCAAGAGGTGTGAACCCTTGTAAAGAGGAACTGGTGGTGTGTTGGGGTGATAGTAGAGCAAGAATGAACCCTGATTGATTATGAGGCTTATGAACATTAGCCAAATGCAGTTATTTGTGCAATTAATGCAATGATGCTGAGAACAGCAATATATAGTACTTTATTGTAATTCTCTGAACAGAATTTTGAACTAAGGAGGAGTCATTTTGCTACTATAAAAGTTATTTATATTAAAGGTAAATAATGATATTAGGCCTTCAAAAACTAGAGCCACAAAATCATTAAACTGAGAAAGCTTTGAGCTATTTTGTATGTCTTGTGTTTTCGTTTTACTCAAATAAATATAAATTCCAAATATTCCCTTTTAAAAATGTCAGAAGGAAAAATAATTACGAAGGAGTCACATATTTTGTTTATTAGGATTTCTGCTTCTTTTTGTGCTACACATTTTGAAATATTAGTGAAGTCACTTCCCCACCTATCTCTTTACCACTTGGTAGTGTAGTCAGGATGGAAAAAAAAAAAAAAAAAAGTCAAAGAAACACGTAACTTATTTAAGTCACCACATTCTTTCTTTCATCCGAATAGCTGTTGCATGGCTGGAATAGGTTGCAGCCTCCCAGCTTTTCTTTGCTGCAGGAAACTTTGTAATAGCACTTAAATAAATAAAGAGACTGGGTAGGAGATTATTGCTTTCATTGTGCTATTGTATATGTGTATTATAGAGTCACCCCATAGATTGACACAATTAGTTGAATGCAGGACAAGACAAATGTTGTATATGACAGTGGGGTAGTATTGAAAGATGACCCCATATCTGGAGAGCTGAGAGTTATGGATCCATTGATAGCTGTTACCAGCATTTTGAAGCGTGGCTGTTAAATTTTGCCTGCTGACTTCTGGCTGCTGGCCTGCCTGCCTGTCTGCCTGGGCAACCACGCGGCTGAATGGAGCTGCAGGCAGCTTCGGCACTTTGTTCTTCTGTTATAATAACTGACCACTGACAGGAGGAGCCTCTGCAAAAAGCCAAGGGGGACACAGCACCGCTAATCTTTGTTGCTCATTTCACTGCCTGTGCTTCTGTTGTTGGAGCAAACTAAAGGGCTGAGATGCTTTCAAACGCCTGTGTATGGTAGCACTGGATGAGAAAAGAGGTTCTGTTCACAAAGAAAATAATCTAAGTAAAAGTGGGAATTCTAATCAAATCTTAGAGGAAATAAGACCACAATAAAATAACTACCAATGACAGTTCAGCATCTCTAAGTGCAAGCCATTTTATATTTAGACACACACATGTGCAATCAACACACATCATGCTATAGCTAGCTAAATTCAAGTGTCCAGCCTGAAAGATGTTGGCAGAAGTTCCTGTTTGCTTTGTTTTCAATATCTGTAATCGGTGTAAAGATTTTATATTTAGTCTTTGGTGATCATTTCACCTGTAAACACCAAGGCCAGTATTTCCCTGTTAAAAACCAAAACCCCCAAAACTTAATCATCTAAGTAATTGTTCCTCATCTTTACTAGGAGAAACATTCAGGAAACCTCTAAGAGATTTTTTTTGTCTGACTTACTGAGTAAATAAGGCTTACTCAGTCCTGCTCTTTGGGTTGTATGTTAGTGTGTGTGCATATGTTTGCCCAAGCATGTCCCATGACATGGGAACCCAGAGGACTGTCTGAAACAAAACAGCAGTGAAACAGCGTGATATTCCTTGCAATCTCATTAAATCAGCAAGAGTTGGATTTTTCCTACTGAAGAAAAAAATAATTTTGGGTTCAGCCTGTGTGAAACAGAAAATCCATCCAAGCAAGGCCTTTCAAACACATTAATCAGAAAAAGAAATCTATCTGCAAGCCCAAGAGAGATGGTCACATTCTGGAAAGCCCACTGGCATAAGCTTCCGCTAAAAACAGAGAATTGTCTGCTTGACTTCATATAGCAAAAGCAAGGCACATGGATGACTTTCTCAGGGGAAGCCGTTTCTACCTCAGCTCCTAAAATGCTGGTTATTAAACATGTCTCTCACTTGATTGATCCATGTGGGCATCAGGCCTGTTGGGTTCTGATAGAGGAAATTCTACATTTGGAGGGAACTAGAAGCTACTGACCAGTACAGTACTACTGTACAGTACCGCTGGTGAAACAGGCAAGCACAGGCTAAATGCAGCTTGTCACTTGATCCTACACTTCATCAGAAGAGTATTCTGGCTGCACACACACAGATAACTCTGCCAAATAAAGGAGTTTCTGTTGATATAAGCTGAAAAAGACCTTATATCATTGTGGAGTTTTGTTGTTACTGATGAGGAAGAAAACATCTTTTGAGTGAAAGGATCAAATGAACCTACTGTTCCTCTGTTTGCATCAAATCTTTGTTGAAGGAGGAAGCTTACGAACAGCTCCCACCAAATTACTGTACCAGGAAGAAGCTGGACTTTTGAATTTATATTTTCCACCTCAAAAAGAAATGGGAGCTGGCAGGCTCCAGGCCTTTGCAATTTCCAGTGCCTCTGACCACTCTTCTCCCACAGATGTTGTACCTGCAGAAGCCCCCCTGGCTGGTTACTCCCCCCAACTTCCTGGCCTCTCTTAACCTCTCTGTTCCACCTTGCATCTTTGGGAGAGGAAAGAGCACTCAGGACAAAGACACCACGTGTGAAGCAATGTAGTTAACGAAATCATGGATTCCATGCAGGACTGAGAGTTAAAATTGTCAGGAGAGTAACCACATTACTCATAAACTCACCTGGCTGACCTATTTCTGTGGAGACCTCAGGAAAGGAGAGGTGTTGCAGAGCAGGGTGGAACACCTGGATACTCCTACATGGAGCCAGCAAATGCTGGTCTTCCTGGCCGGGGGGCAAGGAGACAGTTTAGTATCAGCGATAGAGGGAAGGCAGGGATTTGCTGCTAAGAAATCAGACTAGCAATCATCAGACTTGGATTCTGATCTTTGTTTAATACTAGAGTGCCCCGGTTTCCAAGTCAAAGTATACGTTGATTGCTATCTCACGGCACATCTTTTTTTTCCATATAAGAAGTAGATAAATAATATTCATCCTGACTTGTTGCCAGACTCTGAAACTCTTGGTGCATTAAGATCTCTAGGAAGAAGCCAGTAACTAAATGCAAAATAACAGTATTTTTTCATGCCCTACTCATTCATTAATACTTGTAAAATGCCTTGAGATCCTTGAATGTAGAGTAGGATAGAATATGCTGTAATATTACTGTTAATAATAAAATCAAGATAATTCAGAGATAAAAAGAGATTGATAGATGTAATAGAGTTCTTGTCTAGGAAGAGACAACCAGCACTTTCTCTTTCCATTGCCCCAGCTGTCTTTGTTTGCTTTTCAGAGACAAATTACCCTGTACTAATAATTTCATTTAACTCACTGATTTCTTTTGTCCTTCTTTTATTTTTCCAAAGCACTGTTGCTTTTGCAAGACAATACATTTCTTGATAAAGTTGTTCTATTCTTTCTTTACTTCCTGGCATTCAGGAAATATTGCGTGGTATAAAGTTAGTGGAATTATTCTATTTGAGTGGGGCTTTTTTCATCTTTGCCTCTAACCACAGGTCTGAGTACTTCCACCCAAGGCAGCTGATGAGGAGGATGCAATTCACATCCATGAGGGTTACTACTTTGGTCTCTCTTAAATCTGCTCACTCTGTGGGTGTAAATAGCTCCTTGTAAGTCAGTGGGATTTTATAAAGTGAACAAGATTTTAGCTTTGCTGACTACAGTATGAGTTTTATCTGATTCAGGATTGAGATGTTGGTCCCAAAGGTGAATGATCAAAGCCAAAGTGATAAGAGATGAAGGGGAAAAAATGAATAGTCATCCTTTTTCCCCTACAACCTGTTCTCATTGCTTTATCGAATTCTATCTCTGTACAAATAATTCAAACCACCTCTTTTCATGATGCACTTTCAAGTGGTTTAAAATGGGAAAAGATTGTTTCTAGTACTTTGCTATACTGAAAAATACAAGATACTGTAGAGGAATTTTCATTCATCCCAGGAACTCTAACTGCAGGGTCTCAAAATGTTCCTGTCATTGCAGTCAGACCATGTTTGATTGTTAAGAGGAAAAACACAGGCAAGCTTTAGAAGACCACTCCTTAAGAGGATACATTTTTACATAGGTCTTTTTCCTACAACTGATTTTACACAATACTTGGGCACATGGAATGTCTGTTCCCATATGTGTATACCTGAGGTACCATTTGGTACATTTTAATTAGTGAATTGCTTATTTCTGTGGGACTTGTATAAGACTCTTCGTTGTAGACTCTTACGCTCAATGTTTGCATCTCAGTCTTTACAAAATAAGAGCTTCTCCATCTAGCCATTATGCAGCATTAGTTTTAGTTTACCTCAAGACATTTTAGTCCTAGGGAAAAAAAGTACTTAACCTGAGGAAGGTTTACACAAATCTAATGATGCCACCATAATAGTACACTTGTCACTCCTTTCTTGCAAGTCAGGATCGTGGACTCAGTTTTATTCCCTGCTTGCCAGAATGGCTTTCCACCAGCAACACCGTCCCACTGGGGCCACAGTGGATGACTGCCACAACATTCACCTTCTCTAGGGGCTAGGCTTGGCTTACATTTCTTCCAGCCAAAGAAAGAGTGACCAGCTCAGCTGAGGAGTCTTGGGGACCTCACACAACCCCATGGAATACGACATCAAATATGTAGGTTCTCTTCCACCAAAATATTTGGGATGCTGAAGATAACACTTTAACACCCTTTATCTTGATCCTGCTTTGTGTTACTGTTGCAAGACCCACAGCTGTTGGCTCCCTTTTCTCCTGCCACGTGTGTGCCCGTGTCCCTGTGTGTGTTCTGGGGGGAGGTGGGGGGTGTTGCAGGTGTTACAGGTGTGCAGTCACATCAGAGAGGGATCACGTTGCGATGGGCAACCTCTGTCACCTAAGCCCCGGTCTGGGGCACGTCGGGAGGACTCTGCTTTTAAGGGCGGACCCGTGTCCCGTCTCTCGTGGGCCCATCAATCGCCATCAATCAGCGGGTGAGTGAGAGCTGCCAGCCGTGCCGTGCCCTGCCGTGGGGGGAGCCGTGCCGGGCCCCACGCTGCGCTGGCAGGCAGCTGCATGGGCTGGGGCCGGCGGGGCTCCACGGGGGTGTGCGGGTGTGTGCACGCGTGTGTGCGTGTGAGTGTGTCAGAAATGCCCCTTTCACCCGCCTCACTTCCCCGGCAGCGCTCTCCTGCTTCAGGCGGCTGGTGGCTCAGTGCACAGGCTGATTAGGTAACAACAGAGCACCTTCCCTCCCTGTTTCCTCTCAATGCGCTTGGGCCACGGCTTTTGAAGGAGCCCAGCCCTGCCACTATCCAGCCATTATAAGGGGATGTATGGGGCTTTATCCGGAAAAAGCTCAGCCTTGCCCCAGGCTTCATCAATCATTTAGACCGGTTCAAATCCCCTTCATCGCGTTCCGCCTCATTAAACCGATCAAGGGGGACTGAAGAGAGTTTGTATAGGTCCAGAATGCCTGTACACTCCTCGCTATCTCAGATAGGGCGGATGGGAGGGAGGAAAAAAAAAAAAAAAAAAAGCCGAAGAAAAAGGCAAAGAATTAATTACAAGGAATTTCTCTGCCCTGTCCTCTGCCTCCGCACATGAGCCTGGCCGGGCGGCCCCTCCCGACCGCGGTTGGAGGAGCTGCTTCACACCCCGCCTGGGCTTTCGGCCCCCAGGGGCTCCCGGCAGCCCCGCCGGACCCGTTCAGCAGCCCCGCGGGGGCCCGGTCAGCCCCTGGCCCCCTGCCCGTCCGCAGGCAGGCAGGCGGGAGGACGGACCCGTGCACCAGCCCTGCAGGCAGCGAGCGAATGGGCCGGTTGCCACTGGGTTCTGTGCCTGCCTTTTCAAAATAAAAGTGTTATTTTATCCCCTGGGAAAGAAAGAGAAATCAGCTCCAGCAGAATGGTGCTGGCTGTTATTTATCGTTATGTTTTTACTCCGACGACGTCAATCGCCAAACTGCCGGTGCCTTGTCACCCATCCAGTCCCCGGGTGGCCGGGGATGCAGCGCTCCGTCGAGGCTGCGCTCGGGAGCCGGGCTCCAAAATGATAACATTTGCATTTAAAACAAAGCGGGGCGGCTGCATTATCGCCGATCCCTTCTGATATTAATAGTCATAAACCCCGGAGTGATTACCGATAGGGAACGTGTTAAATGCCAGGAGCCTGGGTAGGGTTGGGTCCAAAAAAAAAAAAAAAAAAAAGGAGGAAAGAAAGAAACAAACAAACAAAAAAAAGGCAACGCACTGAATCCAAGTCTGTATTTTAACTTTTTTAATAACGATTTTTCCTGTGCTGTAAGCTTGCACCGAATCCTGGAGGAATTGCTAAATCAGATTAAGGTTATATTTTGCAACAGACTGGATGGAGCAATAAAGGAGAAAGCGCGGAAATGGGACTTCACCCATCAATTAGATCTCTATTAGCAGCCAATGCAGGCTTCACCACAGGAAATGTCACGTCCCGGCAGAAGCAGAGCCTTTCACTTTCCCCTGAAATTAAACAATTCTTCATGCTCGCAGACCCCGGGCGAGCCGGGCCTTTGTTCGCCCGGGCGCAGAGGGTGCGCGTCCCGCCAGCACCTGCTCGCTGCCTGCGCCGGGAGCCGCGGCCGGGCCACCGCCTGCACAGGTTGCCCCAACACCTGCGCTGCTCGCCCGCCTGCCCAGCGCCCAGGAAACCGCGGTCTTAAAAGGGTCTATTAATATTAAAGGGGTTATTCCAGTCATAAACGGCCATTACCAACACAATGGGTAGTATTTTGAATAGCAGGTCTGCTCATCTGCCTCCATAGATCATATCTGCCAAAGCCAAGCCCCCCCCCCGTCGCTCCCCATCTCCAGCCCCTTGGGGTTTGTGGGGCCAAAAGGACGAAGCATAGAGTCTCGAGGGTGGCACCGTCGCAGGGTGCGGGGCCGTGTTAGGCTGAGGCAGAGCGGGCCGCTCTCCGGCCTGGAGGAAGAGGCTTCCTTCTCCCGTGCGGAGCTGAGCGCCGGGGGGAGCTCGGCTCTGCCTGCCAGGGCGTGCCTGGTACTACTCCCCCCGCTCCCCCCTCCCGCACTGTAACCAGGCGAGCCACCGACTCCGGGGAGCATCCTGGGGGAGGGAGGCAGGGAAGGGCACGAGGCCTTTCCCGCACACGTCCCCCCGCCACTCCTTCCCCCCTTCCCGCTCGGAGAAAAGAAAGAAGAAAAGAGAATAAGAAAAGCCCTTGAATTTGCCCATGAGCGAGAAAGGTGATACAGGAAAGGAATGGCCAAGCAGGGGGAAGTTGCAGGGGGGATAAAGGGAGCTCTGTTGCCCCGGTCCTTGTTGTTCTTGCTGCTGTTCCATTCAGGCACCGAATTCAAATGGATATTTTACAGCTCAGCCCAGCTGAACAGGGGCTCAATGCCTGAAAGCTGCCGAGCTGCCTCCGCGGACATGCTCTGGGCCCGATATTATAATTTTCATAATGCGCTTTTATGTAGCTCCAGCCTCCTCCGGTGAGGAGCCCGCAGAGCGGCTGAAAGGGGCTTTGAGAGACCGGGGAGCGGGGCTGCAGCGAGCTGCGAGCCCCCCGCCGGCGTGAGTGGCACCGCCTGCCCCGGCCGAGGGCACCTCCCCCGGCCCCGGCCCCCGGCCCACCGCCCCGCTCCGGCCCGGCCCAGCGCGCTGCCGCCCGGGCTCGCTCCGGCCTGGGGTGTCCGGAGCGGTGCGCCCCGCCCGACCTCTCCAGGCAGCCCGGGGCCGTCGCGGCAGAGCTCTGTCCCAGCCCGCCCTAGCGACGTCCTGCCCCGTGTGAGTGTCCGGCCCCATCCGGGAAAAAGGCGAGGGAAGGGGGATTCTCCCGCTCAGACAGGCCATGGGGCTCGAGCGACCCGAAAGCCACCCTTACGCCTGGCCGGAGGGAGGGCAGCTAAACACTGAGGGGCCAGGACGGTGATTTCCACCGCGGAAAGTCAGGTCGACTGAAAAATCGGTAACTGTGTATTTATCATCCCGGGTAAATCATCCGCTGCTGAAGAGGGTGCCTGGCTGAATCGTTAACCGGCTGGTGCCAGTGGCTGGGAATGACATTCAGAGGGTTATTGATTTCCCTGCAGGGCAAAGCGACACGGCTCCCTCCGCCAATGCCCGCACGCCTCCGCCCCGCTCAGCAGGTGCGTGAGCCGCGTTCATGGTGTGAAAACATCCGAGGTCTCCCCTGAGGGACATTCTGCCAGCCCCTTCCCTCTCGGGAAGCACCGAGTAGCAGTGGCTGAAGAAATAGTCACTGACAAAGGAAAGGTCCTGAGCAGACACTGCTAAGGTCTGCCCTAGCTTCGCGTCCGGTATCTGCCTGATAGACTGAAGGAACGGAAATTTTAAAAGGGGAGGGGGGAGATAAAAATAGATTAAAAAAAAGAAAAAACACAAAACAACACCAAACAAAACCGGAGAAAGCAGGGGCCGCGGAGGGGGCGGCACACTGCCGCGGGGGCGGCCCCGGCCCCGCATCTCCCCGGCGACCGGGCTCGGCGCCGCCCGCCTCTGGCCGGGAGCTGGCCGGGCAGCGGCACGGCGGGGCTTCGCTTAGGGACACAGCAAGCAAGGAGGCAAGGAAGAAATCCTTTTACCTGTTTATAGCGTGGCATTTGACGTTTAGCATGAAGTGGAAGGCTCCCTAAGAAACAAATTGCTATTTTTATCCCGCTACTTATATCTGCAATCCGAATATGAGTAGCTTGTCCCCAAAATCTTGTGTAACTTCTGTCGCGTGTCTCTAGCTAAGCTCCTGCTGAGGAGTTGTAAACACTCAGAGATGTTTTTTCAAACAGCACAAGTGCGGAGATGTGTTTTCTCTCTGCGGAGGTGTCCCAGAATGTTCCGCAGCCCCACCGCAGCTGCGCGGGGTCTGCCTGGGGGCCTCGCTTTCGTGCCCGCACGGTTCCCAACCCGCCCCTGGCCCCGCACACGGCTTGGCGGAGCCCCGGTGCCCGGAGTCGGCCTTGGCGGGCAGAGCCCCCGCTCAGCTCCGCGGCAGCTGCGGCTCCGGGCACCGCTGCGGAGCATCGGTCGTCGTCCCGTCCCCCCCCCCCCGGCTCTGCGGAAGAGCTGGAAGGAGGGCGAACAACAAACATGTCTTCGCTTGAGGGTTGGGGGGGGGGGGGGGGGGGGAAGTAAACCCCAACAAACAAAAAAGACGTTTTTTATCTCGTTCAGGTGGAATTTCACCCGAGATCTGCCTCAGGGAGGGAAACTGTTCGCGGCCCTGAAATTTGCACGGCGTGAATCACTCTGCTTCACACCCACGGGGCCCGTGGGAAGCCACGAGTGGCCACGAGCTGCTTTAACCCTTTCCCTCCGCCTTTCCACGCGGTCCTTCGCAAAGAGGCAGAAATGTTGTCGGGCAACTGGGCCACCCTCAACCCCAACCCCCGCCCCTCCGTGGTTGTCCCCCCCCAGGGACAGCAAGCTGCCGGGGACCCCGTCTGCGCTCTGCAGAAGGGTCCGGGTGCTCCGGGAGGGGGGCTGTGCCCGCCGCAACGTGGATGTTGCCGTTTCTGTGTTGTTTTGGTTGGGAACCTACTGCGCTCATGTTACGAATGCAATTAATAGTAAAAGCAGCCTTTATCTGAGGAGTAGGAGGCAGCTGCACACCGCAGGTCATTATCCATTAGCAGGGAGCGTTCAGCACTTAGCAGGGCTGTCGTGTTCAAGACGAGGGCAGAAAAGGCAAAAGCTAATGCCTCATCTCCGGTCCTCCTCCCTCCACCACCTTTCTCTGCCCAGGACTGGGGTCCGTTTGCTGCAGGCTGCCCCGGGGGACAGGGCGGGCTGGGCGCCGGCAGAGCGTGGGGACCCGGTGGTCTGCTCCTCGGGGCAAATCCCCGCGGAACTGGAGGAGGAAGAGCCTCCCAGATATATAGCCTTCTCGCCGGCCCTCTTCCCAGAAGGGTTCTTCACTTCGCCTCGCAACGATGGGCAGGGGCCGGCGAGGACCGGGCGACTCCAGGTCCCAGCCGTCTGAAAGAGGCTCCGTGCCTCAGTTTCCCCATCCTGCAGACCCAGGCCAATACTCCTAGCTTACTTTCCGAAACACGTCCAGCCCTATGCCCTTGCGCTGGTGATGCTAACGGTGTTTCCACACCTCCGCGACCCTCCCTCGCGACACTGAGCTGCCCATTGCGATCCCGCCCAGATGCGTGGAGCATCTGAAGGACTGGCCCGGGCACGGACTTCGCCCTGCGGGACACTCCTCCCTCCGCCTGGAGCTGGACGACTGAATCAGGCAGCGGCCAGAAACCCGGGAGACGGGACCCCCCTCCCCGCCTCGGCCCCACGGCAGGGCTCTGTCAGCTGTGTCAGGCTGGCACCGAGGTCTCCACTCGAGATTTTTAGGGCTCCCCCGGCTATTCTCCCAAGTTCAAGAATACACTGAGCAAATCCAACAGGTCCGGCTAAAACCTCGCTCAAGCCAATCGCTCATCGCGGCACGGAGCAAAATACCTCCTCGGCCGAGTGGTGAGCTGGGGTAAACCACCTACCATCTGCTAAAACCTCGGAATAAGAAGAAATAACCTATTGATTTAGTTGCTAAAAGAAAGAGAGGGATGAGGGAAAAGAAAAACAAAACCAAAAAAAGCCAACACTTTTCTGTATTCTAGAAGAAAAAATAAAAAGCACCTCTTCGTAGCTCAGTGGGGAAAAAGGTCAAGTTACTATTGACAAGTATGTAAAGACATCTTCTAACCATGGGAAAACATGTATAAATTGTTTCGACTCACTGCATTCAAAACCAATGGAAGTGAATTACAAAACTGCACTTCTTGCATTGTTGGACTGAAAGGATATCTATTTATCATCTTATAAGACAGCTCGAACGATCTTTATCTGCTTTGCCCACTTTCTGACCCAAATTCAGGGTTTTTATGGAAAATTGCAGTCAGTTTGATTGATGAAATCCAAAGATGTCTAAAATGGCACCAAAGATCTCCAACTGTGCAGACTCCAACCGAGGGCTTCAATGTTGGCATTGTTCCTACGAAAAAAGTTGAGAAAACGAGCAAAAGTTAGGGAATTTCTGTTTAAAAACTTCAAATTTCAATGAGGATCCCGCACCTATTATCCCTATTCATGGGGAGAACTATGTGAACATAAAAGTATTTCCCACACATTGCAAAACAACAACAACAAAAAACCCCTTAGTTTTAAGCCGCGCCATAAACCTTCTTTGTAAAACGCTGAATAACCCTGTATAGAAAATAAACCCAGCCGTTCCCGTTTAGAAATCAAATAAGTTTAAACTGTATAAACGGGAAGCTCACGAGAAGAAGCGTTTAAAGAGAGGGGGGGGAATAAATATAAATATATATATATATATATATAGTTTCATCTGTGCATCGGAAATTAAAGAGAGCCTTAGTTTAAAACCCGGAGCCGCAATGGAGGTTGATTTTTTTAAGCCGATACATGTCTCCAGAGGGTTGAATCCAGGGTTTAGAGGCGGCAGTTCGGCGGGAGAGGCTCTTCTCATAGTCCTCCTGGTAGGAGGAGGTTGAACCGGAGCCCGCCAGGGTTTGGCTGGCAGCACATCGTGCCGGGGGCTGCGCGGGCAGCGGAGCGCTCGCTGCCCCCTGGACCAGCCCCGACCCACTTGGGACGTGGCCGTAGCTCAAAGCCCCAGTGCTGCTCAGCCACCTATCTGTTTGTTAGCAGCTCTCTGTCTCGTTTAGGGCTACGCATCATTATGGAACACTGTCACCTGCCTAATTGTGCTAAATGGCCACCTCCTATTATTAATAACAGCTGGAACGTGGCTCCTAGACACGTTACCAAGGCTGGGAAGCTGATGAATGAAACCCCTACTAGGGAAAATCTTGGTAGCTGTCTTATGTCGCATTACCCAAGGGGGGCGACTATAAATCTTCCTTCATTTTAACCACGTTTACCCTCATACTCCTCCAGGCTAGGGATGCTGTGTTAAGATTGCACTGATGTGCCAATGCTTTGGACCAGCTGCTCCTAAATACAGACAAGTCCTTGTCAATTAAGCCATTGAGGAGCAGGGCCTGGGAGCTCTGGGGCATTTTAGCAGGCAGCAGTGTGCAGCCCCAACAATTAGCATCCATTTTGAAGGGACCTCCAGGGCACAACTGCACAGGCAGGGAAGAATCAAAACACCAGGCAACTTCAATTCTGAAAACCGGTCACATAATGATACTGAACAGACCGGCCGAGGAGAAGCGAGCCAATCTTTCTCGAGAAGGCCGTTTACCCGCTCCCCCAGCCAAGCTGTAGGGCCGAGGAACGCCGCGAACCGCGGAGTCAGAGGAGATAAATGAAGACATTCATTTGCCTGTGTGAGCCGAAGTTTCCTTTGGCGGCTCTTCTTTGTAACTCGGTGTCACCTCAAGCAGCTGGTGGCATGCAATGCTCCCATGATCCTGGCCTTTGGCCCAGGCGGAGCTGGACAAGGCAGCCCGCTCCAAGGAGAAGAGCTGCGATGTCTCAGGTCAGAGAGGCCACGCTACCAGTGGGACAGGCAGAGCACTAGGAGTTCAGCTAAACAAAACCCCGAAGGGGTTAGGGAGCCTGGGGGATCATTAGCGAAGGTATTTGCTTAAGTCATTAGGAAGTCCGTAGCTAGGGGAAAAAAGGCTTGTTCCTCCACAAGGCACCTCCCCAGAATCGCAGGGCTGGAAATGCGGACGATATCACAGCACAAGACTATGTGACCCTACCAAGTTCAACAACAGAGCAAACAGCACATGCCATTAGGGACGGCAGTCAACCGGGAGGTAACAAAGAGGGGAGGGCACCGGCAAAAATGTTCCTGTATTAAATATGGAAAAGTATGGGGACAAGGGCAGGGGTCAATGAAAGTCAACAAGAGAGCAGGCTTAATGATAGAAAGAATTTAATATCAAAAATACATAAATCTGCTTGGGAGGCAGCCCCAGAATAGGCAGAAAGGAAGGCAGCCTTGGAGTCAACATTCACTTGGTAATAGAGCCAGAATGGATAGCGCCAGGTTGTTAACATTTAACACAAAAGTTAGCGGGGAATAAAGGACGGAGGGCCGGCTCCTTTAATTGTGGGTCCGCCGGGAGATTTCCATATGTCACACTAAATGGATAACACCATCTCCGCTCCGCAAGGCTTCTGCCGGGGAGTCCGTGTGTCGTGTCTCCCCCCCCCCCCCCCCCTTTTACTTTTCGCTTCCGATTATTTATTTTTCCTCCGTCCCTCTCCGCACTCCCCGCGGAGCTCCCGACCAGGGCCAAGACAAAGGTCTGGCCCCGAGCACCGGCGGGGAGGCGGTGCGGGGAAGGACGGCAGAGCAGAAAGGAGAGGGAGCGGAGCCTTTCGGGGAGCCCGTGCCTCCCCGCCGGCCCTCTCCGAGGTGTCGCGACTCGCTGCTGGCTCTCGCGACATGAAATTTAACTCCAACCGCTTTTTAACGTTAGGAAAGTGCCCTAAAGGAAAAATGTGGTCCGAGGGAAAAGGACCTCGATCCCGGTTCAGCAGCCCTCGGGGAACCGGCAGAGCCTTGCTGCCACCTCCGTGCGGGGACCGGGCCGGGGCCTGCTCGGGGGAGCGCACGGACCGGGGGACGGAGTGAGCGGGTCTGCGGGTCTTCACAGACTAAAAAAAAAAAAAAAGAAAAAAGAAAGGAAAAGAAAGAAACGAAAAAACCGCCGCGCCCCTGATCAATACGGCAGTGTTTCCGCGCTAGTTCAGGAGGTCAGGCGGGCGTAGACACAGCATGGAGAGTTATTTATGTCAAGTCGGGTTATTGTAAACGAAATCCAGCAAATTGCACATAAGCTCCTCGGGGCCGCCAGTGGGCTCGTGGGCAGAGGTCAGTGTCAGTCAGTCTGTCCATCCCTCTGGAGACAGTAATTGTCCGGGGGCTGACACCGCGTCGGGGGCGATAGGCGGCTCCATCCATCTCCATCCAGTTATCCCGGCGCCGGGCCGGGGCTGCCCGCTGCTCCGCGGGTGCGTGGCACCAAGCCTCGGCCGGGCGCCCTCCCGGGAGTACCGCGGCGAGAATCCCACGGCTCCCACGGGCCGTGGCGGGCGGCGGAGCTCCCCCCGCGGCGCCCCGCCATCCCGCGCACCCCGCGCCTCGCCGGCCTCCTGCATCCAGCTCCATCGCTCCCCCATAATCCCTTTATTAATAGGGAAATTCTTCCTTTCTGACAATTTAATAGTCCAAAGTAATCATCTGCGTGACATTGCCCATCCGTCTTCTCAAAAGAGAAAACAAAGGGGATTTTTTTTCTCTGGGCCTCTCCAGATCCTTTTCTATTTTGAGAGGGGCTCCCCACAATGGGGTCCTTATGAACCATAATGGTTATGTTTATGAAGCCAGCGATACCAGTGTATGAAGACAATTTTATGCCTAATTAGAAAATGATGTAAGCAAGGGGGAGACAAAGAGGGCTTGTTTGCCGTGGTTGGGTCCCCGGCCATCACTCCTGGGCGAATATATCGCCTCTTCTGTGCCTTACGTCCACTATTTTTATAACATCTCGTCCATTAGCTTCTCAAACTGTTTATGATATCGCGGACAGTTAGTAAAACAGCTCAATTTAGCGGTGGATTAAAGCAATTTTGAAACATGTTCCGAAGGGAATCGCACGGGAGGCGAAGAGCAGCCCTCCCCGCTCCTATCCAAGGGGACTTCACCTCTGGGAAGACTCCAATAACTGCAACCCCAGCCCCACTCGATTAAGGGATAATTTTTAATATATATGCAATAAATGTTCACTTTGTTAGATTGAATGACAGACAATAATATCGGCAAATCTTCATATCCATCCATTACCGGCAAATGAGCCGCACAAAGAACATATTTGCTTTTGATTAATTTATTTGCAGACTCTGTTTGATAAAGCAATAACTATTTGGTTAAACTTGACATTCGGTCTTCGGGGGGTTATCAGACCAATTCCCTCTCGTTCGCGGGTGATAATAAAGCTGTTTAAACGGGATTAATTATTAATTGGTTGCAATTAATTTCCCCTCTTCTCCGCGTCGACAAACAATGAGGATCACTCACTCCCAAACAAAAGGCTGCGTAGGAGCATCCTCGCCCCATCCATATCTATCTGGCTGTTTGTCTGTCCCTCTCCATCCTTCCTGCCTCCTCTACACGGTGCCTCGGCTTTCCTCTCCGAAGTGTTATACCTGTCCTGTGGCAGGCAGATCTGCCCCTCGGGGGGAGAGGGTCGCCGGGACCCCCGTGCGTACCCGCGCTCCTCGGCCCAGGGGCGCCTGCTCCGCGGCCGCGGTGACGGCCGCCCCTCCCCGGGCGCGGGGTGGGGGGAACGGGGTGGCCCTGGCCCCTCCGCGGGGCTGGTCGGGGCAGAAGCTGACCGAGCAGGGATCTCGGGACGGCGGGCAGGGGAGCGGGCCGCTGGAGGACAAAACTCCCCGACTCAGCCGCAGTGATGAATTGCTCTGGCGGGAGAGAAACAGAGCTCCTCTCTCCCCATCTCCCTGCCTCTGTCCCTGATGAATAGGCCCCGAGGATGGATAGTCCAGAGTGTGTTATATCTTCATCAAACTGTGAAACCCCTCCCTTTACTAATAATCTGTCACAACTTTACAGAACACACACTGAGACCAAAGGGAAGCCCCTGCCCTGCAGCCTGCCCCTTCCCTCCCCTGTCAGGAAGGGCTTTATCCGGGCAGGGAGCACGGGGGAGGGGGTTCCCGCCGCGGAAAGCTTTCCTCGGCTGCTACCCGGCCTCTTCGCCCTCGGCTGCCCCGGGAGCCCCCGCCCGAAGGGCCCCGTCCCCCGGCCGGGGACTCCGCGGCCGCGGAGCGCGGTCCCTCCCAGCTGGCCGCGGGAGGAGAGGCGGGACGGGACGGGACGGGATGAGATGGGATGGGATGGGATGGGATGGGATGGGATGGGATGGGATATGCGCAGGAAAACCGGGGCAGGACCAGCCGAAAGCACCCCAGCAAATTCGCGGCTTCCTCCCCTTAGTACCGGGACACACTAGGCCAGGAGGGGGAAAGCCACCCATTTTCCCTGGGCAAACGGAGAAGAAACGCCTAAGGCGAGACCCAGCATTCTCCTGCAACAGCAGTTCTAGCTCTTTCCGCTGATGTTTCGCTCGGACACAGATAACTCTCCCTTTTCTCTCGGGTATTTACATTTCAAGCAGGTGCGTCTTCCAGCAGCGAAGTCCGCTCCCCTACTCTACGCAGTTAAAAACAATAATCAAAACTAGTTGCTTAGAAGTAAGGAGACCAGCGGGAGATGCCATGGGGCGACAGGCGGCAAATACCTACAGGCATCCGTGTGCCCGCGCCCCGCAGCTCCGAGCCCTGCGGCGCAACCTCTGCCTGCACCCCCGGCGAGCTGCCTGATGCTCGCTCCGGCTCTTCACCTAGAGAAAGGGTCGTTCCGGATTATTCTACTGTTCGCAATAGTCATTGCTCTGTCCTGGAATAGTTTAAGGCGTAAAACTGAGGCAGTGAAAGACATTAGTCTAATGGAGTTTGTCGTGTAGAAGCTGTTGATATTATGTTGTCATTCATCTCATTTAAAGTCCGAAGAAACGCATTCATGAGATTGTTTCTTTATTTTTTTTTCCCCCCTTTCTCTCCCTTTCTTGCTGTTTTAAAAACATCGCTTTCTTTGGCTGTTTGCTTTAGGGGCTTTTCATCTGCGTGTTTCAGATAAGAAAAGAAATCAGATTCTTTTATTTTTCGATTGGATCCGAATTCCTTTTGATGTCCCCATTTAGTGCCTTTGACTTCTCCTGTGAATGGCAGCCTTTTGTTGCCGTCCCACATGCCCTTTAAGAAATTCTCCCTTAAACGCTTGGTACCCGCTGATGGATCCGTTTTCAAATGGACCAGAAGGAAAATGCAAGGAGCGAGAGGCCCGTTTCCTTAGTAATTGCTCGCGTTTGGGTGAAAATGCAGATATTTTTGTCTGATGTGGGAGTATTGGGAGCACGAACATCAGCAGGGGTTTAACACAAAGATTTTTCAGCTGCGATCTCGCCGCACAAGGCGAGCAGTTCGCTTGATTTGCCTTTGGTGTCGAAGTTGGGGTATCCTCCAAAAGTGGGGAGCGACGTGCAAAACCTGCCGGCGGGCAGAGCCGCGCCGGAGGAGCGCGGGCAGGTCTCGGCGGCGGCGGGTGCCCGCGCCCCGGCCCGGGGGGGCGGCCGGCCCAGCGCCCCCGCCACGGCTCCCCGCCGGGGCACAGCCTTGTGCCTCGCTATTGCGGCAACACCGCTAGGAAAAAGAATTAGTGCTTGTGACAGACAGACACACATGTATATATGCACGTATATATTCATATATATATGTGAATAGTTGGGTGGATGGAGGGATGGATGGATGCATGGACGGATGATTGCCTATGTCTTATATTCAACTATTGCTGGACCTTAAGAAAGATTCGCGTCTCCAAAGTTACACTTCGGAAGAATTTATTGTAAAATAAATTCGCCATCCGAGAGCGCAAACGCCCCTATGCTCCGAGGCTCGGCAAGCAACGAGAACGCTGCACCCAGCCGAAGGTGATCAAAAGCTAAAACTCACATGCATTCCCGATTTTTTTTTTTTTAATCTTAAATAATAAATTTTCCCACCCTTGTGTCTCCTGGAGCTTTAAATATCTTTGAAATAATCGGTAAGCGTTTTGAAATCGATTTCAAGAAAGGACTTCAAGGTCCGTGGAGCAGGATCAGCCCCGTGTCCCGCAGAGATCCGTTCGCTAAGCCGGAGCCCGTTTTCTCCTCCAAATATAGCACTTTTTTCTTGTCACTCGCCAGGGCTACATCGTTGCAAAACCATTTCCTAACCATTTTCCTTTTCCCCCTTTCCTTGCATAAACTCTCTTCTCTTACACCATTATGTCTCGGGACAGTGAAGGGTAATTAAATGCTCACAGAAATAGCAAAAGGTCGGATACACGACTTAGAGATATTTATTTCCACCCAGCAGAGCGAGGGATTTCAGGGCTGTGATGGGAAAAGGCTGGGGTGAGCCTTTGCGGGGGACCCGGTAAGCCGGCACAGGTCGAAGGGACGGAAAGGCTCGGTCTCCCGGCAGGTAGTGAAATCTCAGTCCCCCGATTCTCCTCCGTTTTTTTGGCAAGACACTGCAGCGGCCGACCTGAAAGCATCCCTTTTCTCGTGGGGAGCTCTCCAGGACAGATATCTTCTCCCCCCCCCAAGTAGCAAGAGCTAACCAGGGTCCTCCAAGTCATCTATTCTCCAAGGAAAAAAAGCTCGCACTGCGACAGAGGGGAGAAAAAAAATCGAGCAAGATTTTCTTTAGAATATAAATGTGTGAGAAAAGGTTGCGTATATTTGGAAACAAATTTGTAGCCAGACATAATATTTCGATTCTGCAAAGACAACGGCAATAAGAGCGGAGCGAAAGGTGCCTTACTTACGTTTTAG
>NC_134040.1:27656142-27790624 GCF_965140245.1 Athene noctua
GCCTCAATGTGCTTAGCAGATATCCTCAATTTCTGAAAAACAGCCAATGTTATGTATGAATGATATACATTTCTTTTTGCTACCACCACATAGTGCATTTGAAAGAAAACAGGATGTTATATGTACATATGCTATGTTTCTTGGAGTAAGACCAATATAGATCTATTTTCCAGGTTACTCTAGGCCACATTTTTCAAGCAATTATGTGGAAACGAGGCAGAAGGTTACTGCTGGGTAAGTATCTATGTACTGGCTACAAGAGAAAGGGATCTATCACTTCTCCAGCTATTCCTACCCTTTCTCTCCTCCCTACATGTATGATCAAAGTTCCACATTCCACTTACAAATTATTTTCCAGGCAAAATATGAAAGCAAAAGGGGCACCAGCCTGTACCCTGGTTCCATTACCCCGTATTTCTTACTCCTGCCACTGTGGTCTCACCAATAGCCTGACAGGAAATGGTGAACTTCTCCACCCCAAACACCTACCTGCCAGCCTCTCACCCAGCCCTGCCAAGCTTCAAACAGCTTCTAAACCTCACTAGCTTGACGTGCACAGTGGCACCACAAGAAATGCTGCTGGACCACTGGATTAGCCTGAGATGCCAGGTGGGGTCAAAGGGCTGTTTATTAAGAAGTCACAGGTTTGCAGGCAGACAACCTAATTAAACACTGAACTTCAGATTTTTTACGCTTAGAAAACAGCATAAGATAGCTGTACAGACATATCCTAAGAAACTGCTCCAAGCACTTAGAGTGGAAGCAAAGAAATATGAGTAAGTACTGAGGAATAAACTTTCACTTGCTGAAACATCTGAAGTGAGAGAAGAAAAAGTACACATGGTAGTATATGTGCCATTATTTTAGTAATTTTTTTGTTTGCTATGTCAATTCCTAACTCTATGATCTCTACAACTGGCAAATCAACACATTCTAAAACATGCACTGGAAATTATGCAGAAAATGTGTTTTTATCAAATATGATTAAGAACACAGAACTAGCCAATGGTAATTATCACTGCACATGCCCACAGTTCAATTTTCATTCATCATCAGCTATTGCATTAATAGAACACAAAACCTCATAATCTGCTTTATCAACTAGAATTACTGCAAAATTAAAATATTCTCATATATCTGCAAAATGTTATATACTTTTTCAAAAATGCGTCAGTAAGCTTGGTCACGGATAGCCCTTTGAAAACATACTGAATGAAGCTACAGTGGTGGTATAGAAAAAGGCTGTGTGCTTTCTTCCGAGCCAGCACAGTTAACCAGCTGGGATATGGGAAGTAGCTGCTACAGCAGTGGATTCCCCTGTTGTTTTTCTTCAATCTAGACCCAGCTTCAATCCTTACCAGCTACACTTAAAGAATAAATAATCATTTCTCTCCAGCTGCAATTCCTACACCTCAAAAACAGATTACAGGATTAAATTTCATAAAGTTTGGGGTTTTAGGCAGTATCCTCCATTAAGAGAAATGTCAGCCACAGGTAACATTTTTCTATGTATGCTAGATATTTTTAGCTGGGATTTTCCTGCCACACCAGTCTTTTTTCACCTGACAGTACTTCAGCTATACTTAACCTGTTTTACAGGAAAACCTATGTGTGTATGGTGTTATCTCCAAGGAGTAAAAAACCCCACAAACCCAAATATTTATTAAAGGTATGTTTACACAATTCAGATATTCTGCAAGGTTAATGAGCTCAGAAAGAACAGTAGACCAACCTCAGTATCTCTGCAAATGTCTATGTTATAAATGCTCTTAGCAAGTTTCAAACATTAGCATCTTCTTGTTGATCTTACCTGAAGTAATGCAATAAAAAGAAAAAATGCATTAGCAGCTCTTCTGAACTGGGAATAAAGGAACCTTGGCAGGAATGTGATTATGTTGTACTTTGCAGTGCTGAGAGAAAAAGACAAAAACAGGCGCTATTGTTACAGTAAAAAATATTCCTTCCCTCTCAGTTATACAAGCTTTCAAATTAAACAGAACCTTCTGTGATTTCTGTGCTAGCAAACAGATTTGTTTTGGCTGAAACAGAAACCAAAAGACTTATACAGAGACAGTCCTGCAGGCAACCACGAACCAGCTAACCCAGGGAAGCACCACCACCCACAGAAACTGTTGCAAGCTTCCATGTTGAGGCAAGAAATTCCCTTGTCACCTCTGCCTGACCTGTGGGAATCAGTCAAGCCCTACTGCCACTCAGTTACAGGCAACGAGGAGAAGAAAAAAAGAAAGATAAGCTAACAGTCAGGCAGTTGCACCACTGTTGAGGGAGCAGGTAGGGCAGGCTCCAGCCCTGCAGGTCTTGGGCCCAGAGAAGCACCCTACCCCACAAGCTATGGCATATGCTGGGCAGGAAACTCTGCACAACAGCTCCAGTTCAGACAAAATTCTTGAGGAAAGAGGTATAACAAGCCTAATGAGGAGGGTGCTAAGTCAGAACTGAGGAGCTGTGGAGCTTCTGCGCTAGGTGTCAGTTTGCACGATTCAATGCAAAAAGCCCCAACAACAGGATCAACTGAATTTAAATGATGCATTTAAGAAATGATTAAAATTATAAAATTCTATTGAAAGATTTAAAAACTACACCCTTAATTGAATGGAAAGTTGACTTTATTTTTAAACTGATAAATATTGGATATTGTGTAAGTTTTTTCTAGGCTGGAAGAACAGAATACAGTTTATCCTAGTGTAATGATTTCCGCAAAGCCATCATCACAGAATGTTTGAACACCCAGTTCTTTGTCAGCCTTACATTTAAGAACAGACTGCTACCATCTAAGGTCCTAAAACAGTAAGGAAATAATCATGCCAAAACCTGAGAAACTGAAGACTTGGAAGTCTATTTTAACCCCTTTCAAAGTTAGTAATATTTAATTTCATATAAACCAGTCAATTTAAATGTGGAATGAATATATTCTGCAAAAAGCTCAGCACTGTCAAGAAACAAAGGGAAAGACAGAAAAGGCACGTTGTGTATGCAAACAAAAAGCATTATAAAGTATCTCAAGTCCATGAAAAACACCATGTTATTCTCAATGTCTATAAAATTTCTGCATATATCAAAAGTATTTTCAGAAAAACATACCTACTTGGGACAGGGATATCTTTGCTATTCATTTACTTTGAATTTTAACAACAGAATTGAGGATGTTTTCAGATCTAAATATAGATTATTTATGAGTATTCAGTGCATTACTTAAAATTCAATAAAAACTAACAGAGAAGCTGCACCATAAATCATCACCAGAGTCCTAAAGCCCAAACTCAAAATTAAAGCAACCACAGCATCTTTGCAGCTGGTTGACAGTTTCCAAAGCACCAGCAATGCCATACTCAAGAGAAGCACATCCACATTAGCATCCAGCTACCAGAATTATATTCAAAGATGAACTAAACTTCCACTGAACTGAAAGCTGAAGAACAAATTCATACTTCAGGGGTATGCTGATTGTGCAGCTGTAAAGGCAACTCTTTCCCAATCAAGACCTTCCTCACCCCATTCTTAAAAATTTGGAAGGTCGCCTTTGTAATTGAAACAGCTTGCTGCTCTCAGTCCACTTCATTCCCCCCTCCACAGTCTGAGACTCTAACTAGTGTCAAAGGAAATGGCAGAAGCAGAATAAACAGTCTTCATTTTTGCTACGCTATATGCAACGTTCTGAAATTCAGTATGTATCAACAAAAATACCTGACATGATTATTGCAGAATTTGGTTAGCTGGGGCTGATTGATGAATATAGTTCTCAGTTCCTCTTGATCAGCTAGAGAAGTTTTCTCTGAAACATCATCTGTTTTCTCATAGCCTGTAAAAACACAGCATGATTTTCCATATAAATAGATATACACAAGATTCAAGGCACTTAATGACAAAAAAAGACATCTATTGTGATTGTGAACTCAATGCATTTGCCATTTCTTACAGTAACAAGTAATGTTCATTTAAAAACAAAAGAGTTCCAGTCTTTCAAAAAAATTTTAATTAGATATGAAGATAAAAGGTATATAGTCAATATCGTCTGTATATGGTAATGAATAATAACTGTAAATCTGCTGAATTCATGAGTACTCTTAAATAGCTTGTGCCACTTTATGGCAATATGAACTATGGTCTATTGATTAATCAGAATCCAGAAATGAGTATACAAAAAAACCCACATTAATTTTTCCACTTCTCCCAGCTTGATCTTGAGTTAAAAACCTGCAAAATTCTGGAAATTACTTCCAATACGAGGTAAATGTTTTAAAAGAAAGATGCCAAGAGAAATATATGAATGCTAACATAAAAAAGTAAGAAGTTCAAGAATGTAATTCAGAGCAACATGTAGCGAAAAATGTAGTTCTCTGACAAATAAGCATTACACACTCAGAAGATCTTTATATTGTACAGAGATCATTCAGCAGATCAGTTTTCAAGTTTTGCATGTCAAAATTTAACATTGGTCACTGCTGAATTTACAGGGAAGACATATTTAAGGGATATTTATTATAACCTTTATACAATTCATTTAAAACTATTTAATCTATGTTCCTGCACTATGTCTGCCCAATATACACATAACACACTTTCCCCTTTGTGCTTCTTTTAAACTAGTGTTACACACATGCACACATCCTATAGTAGTGTAACAGTTAGGAGTTTGCAAAAGAATGCATAAATATGTAAATTTCTTATAAAAACTTTATGAAAATTTAAACATTAATCTCAATGGTAGAAAAAGGGTTTACCAAGAGGATGTCTGAACAATGAAATTAAATACAAAATCATGTCTCGTATAGCCACCTTAAATCAAAATGATTCGATTTGTTTGCACAATCACCTGTTCTGAGAAGGACTCATTGAAAATTCATTGTAACAATTAAAACGAAGCAGACACAGGAAACCAGTGTAAGCAAACATAGAAAACTAACGTAAACTACCCTACAGTGAGATCAGTTATATCCTTCCAGTTCTCAGGAACTATCTCCAGATCATCATGACCTTTCAAACATAACCAAGAGCGGCCTAACAGCGAGACCTGCCAGTTACCACTGCACTCATGAATGTATCTGATCAAATCCCATGGACTCATGTATTCCCAGTTTTAAGTGTTCCCAAACCTGGTCCTCGCTCCAGACTTTCCCACTGGTATCAGGAACCTGTGGTTCCTGAAGCTGATCTTAGCAGAGACCAAAGTGAAGAAGGTTCCAAGTACTGCATCCTCTTCTGTGTCCTTGGTCTCCAGGTTCCCTGACCCATTCAGCAGCAGGCCCACACTTTCCATAGTCATTATCTCCATGCTGTTACATCTGAAGGAGAACAAGAAGGGCTTCTACAAGTTCTTGACTGGATGGGCTTTGGCTTTGCTAACCCCAGCCCTCTATACTCCTCTCCAGTCATCTGTCCTTACTTCCAGCTCTCGTATGTCCTTTTTTTACATTTGAGTTTTGTCAGGGGCTTCTTGTTCATCCATGCAGCTCTACCGCCACCATTGCTCGATTTCTTGCTCATCGACATGGACCAATCTTCAGCTGGGAGGAGGTGATCCTTGGAAAGCAAGACCACTAAGTGTTTGTTGGTTAATGGGATACCATTCCTCCACCTGGTATAAGTTTTCTGCATGACACTAGCCAGATTATTCCCAGAGAAGCAACATCACTATATTCTTCATTTTGTGTGGGCTTAACTTGAAATGGTATTATTAGAGTTACAGACATTCTCAGTACCTGCCTCCACTAGTCAGAGAAAGCTAAGCTTTGTGTATATTCTTCTATAAGCTACGAGGAATTTTGTACCAACTTGCATCATAACTTTTATCTGTAAAAGGGGATACCAATGTATTCTCTCTCAAGACTTTTCACTAATGTTTTGTCAATCTCTCAGCCATTACAATGATGATCACAGGCTTAAGTAGTCTATTCAGGTTTCAGCTTGTAAAGTAAAACACAGGCGTGGCATAAATCAGCCACCAAAAAGTTATAAAACAGTAACAATAATCTATGTGTGTATAGCTTCTTGTTGAATAAGCACTGTTCATTCTGTATGCCAAATAAGAAAGATACATGGAAAAAGATAATGTTAGCTTGCAACTGAATTCATCATGAATGCACGTTAAAGATAATTAAGGTTGTACATGAGAACTTAAAGCTTATTACTAGCACATTCTATAAATCCTTACAAACAGGTTATGCAAAATCCAAGTCATCCTCCAGTTCACTGCCCACTACATATCCTATTATATCAGAACATGTATTTCAGACACTACCTTGCAAGGTCAAGTCTCCACACACTGTGCAAAAACTTAGCAGAAACTTGTCATTTCATGCCATTTCCCATGCAGAATTCACAGATTCCATTACACTGCAGGAAATCCCCACTACTACATTCTTCCACTGCACTTTCTTTATTCCCTTCCTTCCAGTCTCCCCAGTGAAAGGCACACATCCAACAAACTTCTATTCAAATTTCAGTATTTATCTCCAAAAGACCCTTCAGAGGAACGGCGGCCAGTCTAACAGACTGGACTCACCTGAACAAGTGTTCACACAATACTCCTTGACTCAGGAAACCACATGGGCACACATGGCTGACTAAGCATGCCATTTCCTATTCTTGTCATTACCTCTCTTTGGAGTGACAACCATCGCACAACTGGCTACACATGACCAATCACATGTTTATACCTGACCAACCCCAAAGCCATCACACAGCAAGCACAACCGTTCCAGGTGTAGAACACTTACTTTCCAGTTGCTTGATGAAGGAACAAACATGAAGTATGGTTCCTGTGAGAGCACGTTGATGGAAAAGTTGGAAACTATCATGTTAAAATACCAACCTAGCCTAAGTTCAGGAAATAAAGAGTTCACATATACTACCTTAATTTTAAGGCATTTGTTATAAAACATAACAGTGTAAGTCTTGAATACTGACAGTGCTAGAGTTAAAGCAAATGTTAGCATCCATTAAACACTATATATTAACTATTTGTTAAAAGAGACTGTGAAACTATAGACATTTATTTTCATATATCAGTATTACAGCATTTATTTTTTCTCCTTTAATCAAAATGACAGCAAAAAGGTGCTGAGGAGCTTCATAAACATTCACCGCCTCACTTCCTACTACCTCGAATTCACTATTTTCAATTTTCACTTGAAAAGCAACCTTATGAGTTATGTTCTGATCCTCACATGTAGCCCTCTATACACTGCAGCTTCAGTAAAACCAGCTATCCTGCCCTAGGTGCATTATACTACCGTGAAAGCTTTAAAGGTTACAAATGTCCTATCACCTCCCTGCCTAAACTTTAGAATACCGTCACTTAAAAGTACACAGACTAAGCAGAGCTCAGTATCAACGAGATACAATTTTTCCTCAGTGTTTGTCTATATGTGTATATATACAGAAAAATATCTAAAAGCTGATGTTACTCAAATTATTATGTCGTCTCAAATGGTAAATATGCTTAATTTAAATGACTAAGATGTTTTACAAGCAACAAGACATAAAATATTCTTTGATATGCTCTGCTTTCATATACGATTATCAGTAAGAATGTTTAAAACAAAAAAATTAATTCAGCACTTGCTACAGACCTTCTACATCCTACCCTCCTCACAACGCCCTGTCTTTAAATATGCATATACCACCCTTTGCAACAATACCATTATGTCTTGCTTGCATTACCTACCCAACAACATCAGTCAAGAGTTAGCACACCTGAGTTTCAGCTCCTGTGCAGCTACACATCTATCCTGATTAGCGAATAGATACCCAATGCCTGGCCAGAGATTGAGCACACTCTTCTTGGCAGGTAGCTACTGATTTTCAGAACTGCCTGAGGTCAAAGAGAACTCTTGTCTGCACAGCTGCAAGGCAAGCCAAAGGTCAGGCACTGCTGCTGGGCTCTCAGCATGTCAAATGTCTTCAAGGGATACTAGAGCCCCCAGAGTCTGTGGGCTGGGCAGACCTACCCTAACACAGGGGGTTTGTTTTGTTTTTAAAGTCTATATATTATGGTTTGTAAGTGAAATATTCCACTAATTTGTCAGATATAGGACCATATGTTCATAGGTATCACTTTGAGCGTGGCTGGGAGTTTCCCCATGATGCATTCACTAGAATTGCAACTAAAATATCTATTGCATTACCAGGGTTTGTTTGTATTCTGCATCTTCAGAAAACTATCATAAAGCATTTCCAATTTGTGCCATGCCTCACCCACACTCATCTAGCATAAACAGATTAAATCATCAAAGCTTTATTTAATTATATTCTTTCTTTCAAATACAACCTGCAAGGAAATCTTCAATTTGTTTTATTTACATAAGGTGAGCAAAGAATTTGACATCAACTGGTTGGTATTCAAAAGGCCCAAAATAATGTCAGGAATGAAAATGAAAAAAGGGATACACTTTTCAACAGGGATGGATATTAAATGCTGTGGTAGTTTATACATTCATATGAAACGCCTACCAATCTATAGCTAAGAGGATAGAAATCAAGACTGCAGACTTGTGCCACTATTACAGTCGCTGATGTAATCTGGTACCTTACAGGAAATCACATCTAAGATGCGTATCATTTCAACTCTTCACTTTCAAATATAAGAAGGACATCTATCAAACCACACTTGTAAACCTGTGTCTAACTGCATTACGTTATGCCCTGACTTTTAAGCGCTACCCTATGAAATTTTAAAAACCAAAACTATAAGATAATCTAAGAAAAAGTCTCACATATTAGTGCAGCAGGTCTACATAAAAGTTCACTACTTCACAAAAAAGAAGCTACTAAGTGCTATGTTTCTTCCTCCAGAAGAGTGAGGATCTACTGGTATCAAGCCGATTTGTATGAACTCAGCCTATTAATCAAATAAGCAGAGGACAGTCTGTCACAAAAATACTGCCTACAAGTAATCACAGGAACAATAAAAGCATACCCATACTTGAGAAGGGAAATTCCACCAGATCACCTCTTGGTAAAAGTAGCTACATTTTTGATGAAGGCATGTTTGAGAAGATGCAAAATTTAAAAGAGTTGGTCGCCCTTCTGTAATCCATTAGAAGGTTCCAAGACAATAGAAGAATGCTGACCCAAACATTCAGAAAGTTCACAAAGAAAAAAAATATAAAACCTGAAGTATAGAATCCAGACAGGAAGGATAAAAAACTCACAACACATTCGCAAACAATAGCAGAGCATCTGCTGTTACAAAATCTGATTACAAAAAAAAACAGTGTGAAGAAGGAGAGTAAGAATTTAAGATGAAACATTCTACTCTTTTTTTTTCTTTTTTTTAAGTGTAGTTATTGCTGTGTTACAGGTATTAAACTGATATTCACCTAACTTCTTGTTTATTCATTGCACTAACCTGTCAGAAAAGCTTAATTCCAGGGCTTAAAAGTAGCACCACTCTTTTTGGTCTAAAGGCCACAACAATTTAACATCACAACAAACTCTGAAGTACTCTTAGTAACAATTTTCAAGTCTTTTATATACGTAACAAGAGTAAACCAGCAATTATTACATTTCAGACAGGAACTGTGATGCTATACTAGTAAGACCTGACATTCAGAACTTAGAATGAATACATTCCAAGACTTTTCTTCTTCTGCTGTGGCTTGCAACATTGCTGATATTTAACCAGAGTTGAACTGATATTTGACCACAGCTGAATTATCAAACAGATTCTATGACATAGGTTATTTACATGCCCCCACTGACAGAAAGGCATCTGACTTTAAAAAACCTGTAAGTCATCACTTAAAAAAGAATAATAGAAAATGCCAACACATCATACTACTCTGACAACTGATGACATAGCAATGGCAAGTTTCAAAACTAATTTCCTCTTAATACTCAGAATCAAACTTTCTGATAATACATTGATTGTTTTACTATTTTATGTCACTACAGGGCCAAAACCATTAAGAATATGCTTTGATATCAATGGAATGCTACTATTACCCTAAACAAATAGTTCATTTACAAAGCTGTTGCATAAACTAGAATGACCGTACATAATATTTTGTTCTGCACTCTGAAATTATTTGCTAGCAGAACACAGAACCTGGAAGTTATTATCGGATAAGCACAAACCACCACGAATTTCAATAAGTAACTGAGGTTTTGGTTCAGGATTTCCTTTAATTTGTCCAAAGTCAAAGAATAGACCTGCTCCTACAGGTCCGTGTCTTTCCTGTGCTGAGGACTCCAGAGCTGGATGCAGTGCTCCAGGTGGGGTCTCACCAGAGTGGAGTAGAGGGGCAGAATCCCCTCCCCTGACCTGCTGGCCACACTTCTTTTGATGCAGCCCCGGATACAGCTGACCTGCTGGACTGAAAGCACACATTGCCAGCTCATGTCCAGCTTTTCATCCACCAGTACCTCCAAATCCTTGGCAGGCCTGCTCAATCCCTTCATCTCCTAGCCTGTACTGATACCAGAGGTTGCCCTAACTCAGGTGCAGGATCTCGGCCTTGTTGGACCTCATGAGGGTTCACATGGACCCACTTCTCAAGCCTGTCAAGATCCCTCTGGATGGCATCCTGTGCCTTGGGCATGTCAACCGCACAACTCAGCTTGGTGTCATCTGCAGACTTGCTGATGGTGCACTTGACCCCACTATGTCACTGATGAAGAAGATATTAAAGTCATCTCATCTTGCACAATTTCAGCTTCACCTAGTTTTCATATAGGCATTTACCTCCACTGATATAAAGAACTAGTTATTACCTACTGTTGTTGCTAGGCAGCACCAAGGCATCTCACATTTCTACCCTTTCTCAGTGACCTTATATAGTTCACTGAACTCCACCAATACACAGAAGAAAAGCATTAAACTTCAGGAGAATCCTACTAAGAACTCTCAACCACAATTCCAGTCTCCCAGAGTCTCTCAAAAGAAACAAAACACTTTGAATGATTCCATTTCATATTATTTAATGGATGTATATATTAAATGTGTAGTTATATATAGCTAAAACAATCATAGTTAATTACTGTATTTAATAAGGCTAGATGTAGACTACACTACTCAAAGATTCCCCATGTGTTTTGTAACTGCAGAATACTTGACACCAATGCTATTTCCACAGCACCAAATGTCTGAAGCCCAGGCAGGATTCTGAACTCAGGTTACTGGTGGTAAAAACACAGGTAGAGCTTTGCTAAATTCATTTAGGAGGGCCAGACCTTCCATGCCTCCAGACTTTATTGGTACACATACCACTTTAGGACTGCTATGTTTCCTATGCTTGTGGTAAACTGCAAGTGTTCCTCCTTGCAACAGGAATAACAAGAACAAAATTCTATTTAAAAAAAGATTCTAAGCATGCCCAGTTATCTTTCATCAGCCATGAAGAACACCAGAACCTGCACAGGTTTGAAAAAGTGCCATGAAAATAGTTCCTTTTTGAACAAGTTCCTTTCTCTATGCAGGTAGCATGTTGTCTTACAGATATTAAAACACCTACAATTTTTATTTTGTAATAATTTACAGACTGTAGTGTGAATTCCTCTGTGTGACTGCTGACCAACTCTTGGGAATGATAGTTGTGTGCACTGTCCTGACCTGATTTAGTTTCATCTGAACACACCAGTTGATTTTCTCTAACAGTATTACTATCTCTTCATGTCAGAGAGAGCTTAGTTCTGAGATGTCAAGACAGTCCAGACTGATAAGGTAGCTCATGATCCGTGGAAAAGGTCTCTGAAGCAGAAATTAGCTGCTGCAGTGACAGAAAAGAAAAATGATGTTTTAACCCCAAAGATACAATAAGAACCAAACAACCTAGATTAAGGGAAGTAATATTAAGCTTCCCTACCAGACCCCACAAGTCTTAGGCTGCTCTAAGGGATGGTCCATGCCCTAACAGCACTTACGTAGGCTGCTGTTTGTGATTACAGTAGTACCAGAGCCTTCCAAAGACCACACAGGAATGCTGCCAATAACAAGAATTTCCTACTCTGCACTGTAGGTAGGACTTTGGTGGAGGTCTCAGAAAGCAGTCTTATCATCACTTGCACAGCACTTATCCAAGAGGCTCCTGTGGAGGCCAGAGCTAGGGTTTTATGGTTCCTTTATGTCACTGTGAAACACTAGGAATGAGACCCACACTGCAGCACTCTGGAGTTCTCTTTTAGAAAACAGTAACATTTACTTATGAAGAACTGTTTACAAATGCCAGCCACACAATCCAAATGTGTGGACTAATTAGATTGGGAGCCATTAATCTCAAAAAGAAAAAGGGAAGTAAAAGACTCATTGAAATTGGTTTCATTGTGAATGAACCGAGTATAAACAAACTGAACTGAACATAAATAAAATGAACTAATAAGCATCACATTAATCTAGGAGTAAGTAAACAGAATAGTTTTTTGATTATTTTCTTGGGGTAATAGTATATATAGTACAGTATGAGTCAATAACATCATTGCTATGATGAAAATCATGTCATTTTCCAAAAGTTGTTTCTTAGAAGAAGGTTCATACCTATTTTCAGTATTTTTGAGAAACCTCTTAAACCCTGTATTAAACTGTTTTACAGTCATCCAACCTTTAACACTATTGAAATAAGCTACACTCTTTTTCTTTTTACTGCATCTGCACATCTTAGACATTTACCTTTAGAGAACATCATATTTGTTGATTTAATAACCACTAAGATTCCTGTAATTGGATCATTTTAAAGAGAGCATCAATTTTTTCAGTTTATTTGTGCTAATCTTGCAGTGAAAATCCACTGTCTTTAAAAGAATGACTGGAAAAGAACCGAAATTAAGCACCAAAAACTTGGACATTTAACATATGCGTCTAATCGCTGTTGGTACAGCCACACAGCTGCTCTGTCTGTAAACGCATTTCAAACATCTCCCTGGAAGGGTGTACCTTCTTTCTTCCCTTCTCAGAAAGATCTATTCTTCTATTTCTTGGCCAGATAACATTTCCCAGGTAGAGGCAGAGCCAGACCTCCTACAGACCTACTTTTGGGGGAGGAAGGCATGTAACATGGGAGAAAGAGAAAAGAACATCAAGAGCTTAACGTCCAATCTATGTTCCTTCATGCTCCTCCTAGCACACGGAGAAAATAAAACCCTTTGTTTGGAAGAAGAAAGATACAGGGAGAACGCTTCTGCTGTCTTATATAGCCAAACAAAGCAAAAAATAATCAGCCTGATGTAATGGTTTCAGTGCAAAAACTTTCAGACAAAGGGCTAAGACCTGCACACCTGCCTCAGGGAGTATGTGTCATTACAGTGACACTGCTGCCATCACCTACAGCAGCTGAAAATCGGATACTGTCCCAACAGACTGATGCTTTGGTACCAGTGGTTTCAAATTTTACTTTTGCACGCAATACATATGACATTGAGGTAATTTCACTGCAGTAATTCTTTTTACAAAGCAGTTCTTGACATGTTGTTATCGGAAGGCTGAGCAACCCTAACCCTGAGTTAGGCATGAAACAGCAGCATGGCCTGAAGCGTTCCGGCACGTTCCCTGTACCAGAACCGGTTCCCTGTCGCGACCAGCGTGCGGTTACACACTGCGCACTGAAGCGGTACCCGACTTATTCCCGGGACGACTATCCCGGCCGTGAGCCACCGCTGCCTCGCCCCTTCGCCGCTCGGGGCCGGCGGGCCGTGCAGCCAGACACCGGGGAACACAAAACAACCGCTCGCCCTGAAGCGCTGCCATCGCTGACGCGTGAACCGCTGCCCGGGGGCTCTCCGCCCCCCGGCAGACACGGGCAGCCCTGCATACGGGGCAGCCATGCACACGAGACCGCCCGCAGCACGCCACGCCACCGGCAACGCTCACGCCCAGCGCGGCGGTCGATGCGCGGCCGCGGCAAGCGCCCGCCGCCGCAGCCCCGCCGGAGGCGGCGGGAGACGCACGGCGCGACCGGAGGCCGCGGTAAGGGGCGGCGGGCGGCGCTGCAGCAGCTGGCGCGACACCGGGTCCCGCCGCCTCCTCGTCTCCCCGCCGCCCCCTCCCGGCCAGGCGGCGCAGACCCCGCCGCAGCTCCGCGCCGGAGGGTCGCGGAGTGCCGGCCGGGCTCCCCCCGTCCTTCCCCGCGGGCGGGGAGAGGCGGACGCCGGGCGGCACTTACCCTCCGCGCGGGAGCGGATCTCGGACACCGTTTTCTGCACCGCCGGCATCGCCGCCGGGCGGGGAGCGGTGGCGCGGCCGCCTCCTCCCGCGCGCCCTGCACCTGCCGCACGCCGGAGCGCGCCCCGCGCCGCAGCGAGCCCCGGGGCGAGGGCGGCGGCACCGGCAGCAGCGGGACGCGGCGGCGGCGGCTCCTCCTCCGGCAGACCGAGGCGACAGGCTCCCGCCCCGGCTGCGCCTCCCTCCGCTGGCGGCGCCGCTCCTAACTGACAGCCGCGGCGGCAGGCGCCTGCCCCCTCCGGAACCACCGGCTCCGCCCCCCTCCCCGCCTCCTCGTCCCGCCGCCATGTCCCGCCGCCGCCGGGCTCAGGCTTTGCCGGGCCGCTACGTCTAACCGCGCACCGGCGCTACGGGCGGTTTATGTCCCGCTGCTGGAAGGAGCGGAGGGTTTCCCATGTGACACCCTACGCCCCCGTGAGAATGGAACGCGCCGAGCCCCGGGCCGCTGCCCGGCAGAGGGGCGCGGGCGGGCGGGGGCAGCCCCCGAGAAGGGCGGCCGGTGCCTCCGTCCCCGGCAGCCGAGGCGGTGGAGCTCAGCCTCGGCGGGGCGGGCAGCGGCGGGGGGCCGGGCGGGGCGAGGTGGGCTGCGGAGGGCGGCGATCCTCGTGTGGGCGCACGCTTGTGGGGGCGGTGCGGCCGGCGCGGCGGCCTGGATAGGGCGTGTCGGCGGGCGGAGGGCAGGAGGCCGGGCGGGCAGCCTGCAGGGCTGGCAGGCGGGGGGGGAGCCTGCAGGGCGGCCCGGCCTTGCTTATCTGCAGAGGGGGCTCCTCCCGTCCTTTGGTCGAGGTATAAAGGAAGCGAAGGGCGCGGTGGGGGGTGGGAGGCGTTCGTCCGGAGAGGGAATTTGAAACGTTGCTCTCAAGCCCTCATTCGGGGGGATAGAGGGTTAGTGCCGCTCTCTGCTTGACAGGCAGCTCTCAAACTCTCGCCTAATTTTTTTATTTTTAATTTCTCATAAATTAGAGTGCTGCAGATTGGCAGCCCTGAGTCAGTGTGAATCCAGGCTCTCCTCTTGTGTGGGCTGGTGGAAAGGAGGTCCCAGCTGCAGATGCCTCGGGCTGAAGCAGCGGCGACAGTTTTACTTCTCAGACGTGACACTTGGGTGACTGCAACAGGCTGAGCAGCGTGTCTCTGGCACGTTGTCCCTACGTCTCGATAAAAACAGCCACAGCAAAAACACGATGAAAATGAAAATAGGAAAGGTGATAGGATTTGGAGGTAGGTCTTCTTGACATACTTACGTTTTGCATCCATTTCACTCAGGCATAGAGCATACTGACTGCCTAGAGGATGATGGAAGTTATGAAATAGAATAAAGCTACTGTTGTCCCATGAATCTTGAGAGGATTTGAGGCTGACATGTTCACTAAAGGCCACCATTGTCTCCTCCAGAAAATACATAACACTGTCAGATTACAGATGTGGGATTGCTGCAGATTTCTTTACAGGGCATACATCTATGGCATGAGAAAATAAGATATATCTAGTCTTAACAGCAGCAGAGTTAGTCTTTTTGTTTGATAAAATTGTATAAATTTAATCTGTGTAAATCGATCGGGCAGCACGTCATTCATGGAGAAAAGTAAACCAAAATTTTGTTTTTCTTAGATCCCAGGAAAGAGGAATACTTTGCTTCACAAAAGACTACACTGGGAAATAAATGCAGCTTTTTTTTTCAAGCCATGGGCCAGAAAAGTCCTGGAGGACTCCTCTCCGAAGGAGATTGCTCCTCTGCATCATCCTATGCAGCAATCAGTGGGTTGTTTGTAGTTTTGTTTTTGTTTGTTTTTGGGGGGGGTCAGTTTTGTTTTTTTTTTCTGAACCAGAAACAAAGATTGTAGAAAGATCTCTCTTCATGATTTTTTACTGGAGAAACAAATGCGTGCATGCACTGCTCATCCAGTTCTAAGAAATACTCAGTGTAGGTCAGTCAGCCGTGGGCAGAGGCTTGGCCAATGCATTAATTTCTCTAAGAAACAGCTTTTAGTTTTCTGTTGAGATTCCATTGAAGCCTGACTGAAGCAGTCATTTAGGAGACTCAACATATATATAACCCTCCCAGCATAAATAGGATCCTTTCATGAAAAAGGATTTTGCGTGTGGGGTTTTTTGCAGTTCACAGCAGCTACACTATTGTTAAAAGACTGCAACCAGACTGAAACTCACTATAAATTTATATGCATGCCAGTCAACATACATTTTACCCCAAATCACTGCAATGCTTGTGACAAATAGGATTGTCACTTAAATCCACTTTTAAATCCCATTTTATGTCTGAACTTTTTTTGGCTGCAAGATCCCTGGCAAGTGGTGCTAATTACCAGTGCCTTTGGGCAACTGGAAATTTACCCACTTGAGTAGAGAAGATACTAAAATAATGCTGCCAAGTGCTATTTAAAATTGTGAATAGTTATTTTACAAATAAGATCACTATCCACATCACAAAACAGCACAGCAACAAAATCAGTAGCTTTATTCCTGGTATACTTGAGTTATTGTGAATGCTTAATATCGCCCTTTTTTTTTTTTTTTTTTTTAAAGAAAAAGCCTTTTTTTAGTTTATAGTACAAATAATATTTGAAAAAAAAGATAAGGAATGGGGTTTTATTAAATCTTACCATCACTTAATAAATTCTCCAGTTTTTATTCTACAAAGCCTCGCTGGTAAGCTAAACACATTTAACCATTTAGTTACACAACAGTTCATCCAGATGTCCTCCAAATGTAGGAAACAACTATATTACATAACAGTCCCCATCCACTTGAAATATTATTGCAAGAGAAGGCCAGCAGTCTCTATCCTTTTTCCCTTCCCCCCACAAGATCTGCCAGCAGAACCAACTGGCCCTTGTATTTATTTAATTCCTTTGGAAATCAGGTGTATGAGGTCCATCCCTTCACCTCTTCAATGGTAAATGCAGCCTGTGTCACTCAAGTGGTTTCCAGCTCTGTATACCACCGTTCTCATTTTGATATAAACAGGTCAGAAAAGGCTTCTGCAGCTTTTTAACCTGAGAGTACACACAGTTGCGCACGCTTGAGTGTGCGTTCTATATTTAAGGAATCCAATATTTGTTTCTGAATCATCACTTCTTTGGAATGTGCATGACAGGGCTGCAAAACGGAAGCAAGCCAGTCAGCTTTCCAGCAAAGGTGTAAATTAAACAGTATACCTATATTATGCTTTAAAGATTAAATGACACTCTAGTTTGAGCTTCCTCTTTGATTTCAATGTGTATTTTGAAATATGTGGAAGCTCTAATGGAACTGATAGCAATTTATTAGGATTTATTTATTAGCACTACCTTTTGGCACACAAGAGGACAGCAACCTAATTTTTTAAATATATGCAAGTTATTTCAGATGGAGAAAAAGCCTTGCAATGTCAGCTGAAACGTTGAGCTGGTAAAATACCTTGATTACAAGTCTATTTGTCTGTCAAAAATATTATGTATACTACTTCATAGTTTTATGGATTAGACTGAGCTGTGGTGAGGCAGCCTTATCTCACCACTTCATCTTTAATGGCTTTCGGTTGTATAGACCACTTCACCCAACTGAAATCTGTTCTTGCAAATGGTATAAATGCTTATTAGAACTTTAGAAGCTTCCATTATTTACAATATACCAACTGTCCACTGTAGTAGCCTCCCAGAGAAGAAATTTACAAAGTTATATGTCAACTCATTGTTATTTTATAAAGTTTGAAATCTCTTATGTTAAGCTTGATTATTCTCAGATAAATAAATCTTCAAAGCAAGTTTATTTAAATTATTTGACTTTTCTTTGCTGATATTTCAAGTACTCCCAGTGAAATTCCTGATAGTTCTCTGTGTGGTTTAACAGAAACCAGCAAATCTTGTTTGCCCAGATGTGACATCAGAAACAATAACTGTCCTATACTCTAAGCCAGCAAAGACTGTTCAGTGTTCACATGTACTTATCAGTATCTCACTTCAAGATATGAAGATTTGTCTTCTACTTGCTATTGTTTATGTAATGATGCTTTGCCCTTAACTGTTCTGTTCCCCATCCCTCTGGCTTAAAAACAGATCACCTGTGGAAACAGGTTGTGAAGTTTTCATTATAGAATGTTTGATCTGTACAAGCCAGTATAAATTTATATTGTGTGCATCCTTTATGATTACAAAAGACAAAACTTCTCCTTCCCTGAGGCCAGATATGTTAATGAAAGAAACCTCAATCCCCTGAAGTGGATATTTAAACATATAGAACATACCACAAAACACATCAGATAATTCAACCTCTAGGCTGATTTATAGAAACCCTTGAAGGCATTCCTCTTGGTTTTTCACTCAGTTGCTGTAGCAATGTCTGAGTGCATAAACAAAGCATAGGAAGGCCAAAAACCCCAGACAAACAGAAACTAAGCAGATCCAGAGTATAACGGCTACATATCCAGAGTATAAAGGCTACATCTAGATATCCTTTTCTTTGTAGACCCAGCTCTACACCTGAGCCTAAACATTCTTTACTCAAATTTCCTTTATACACTGTTAGATTCATGTTCAGGGCACTGGAGGAAAAAGACTTAGCGATACATAATTCCATGGTTTATACCAAAACCCACAGTTGCTTGCAATGGAAATCTGCAAGGAAATGTGTGCATCCTGTAACACCTTGTGGCAGCATCAAAGAACCTAGTTCCTGAAGAGATCTGTGGTAGTTGGAAGCAGTCTACTTACAGATGTCCACAATGATGCAATGTAGTTATGGTCAGTTCTTGGTCTATTTTCTAGCTTGGCCTTGGACAGACAGTAGAGATATTAAACATGTTGTCAGAAACATTCTTTCTGGTCAACAAAAGTGAACCTATCAGTACTTCTTAAAATCCACCTCATTATCCTTTTCTGAGAAGATGGGCAACATAGCTTTTTTTTTTTTTACATGTGGAGGGAAGGGAAGTTATCTTTTCCCAAAATACACTCCAATAACTCAATTTGCATTTAAGAATGATGAGATGGATATAGACAGAAAGAGAGGCTATGTGAGAAGCGATCCTTGGGAACCTCTGCTATCCTAATTGTGCCATATACTTCTGTAGGAGTTGTCACATATGACTTCCAAATTCTCAACTTTGGAAGCTTTCTTTTACCTTTTGAATGGATTTTAGGGTAACTTTATGACATAGCAAGAGATGCATGTTTGGGGATTGCATATTTATTTGTACTATCACCTTTACAGGAGTATAAAAAAGTGAGATACCTATATTCTCTTCCTAAGTGTGCCAAGGAACTTGTTGTGTGACCTTGGATAAACACTTTCTGACAGCTTTAATTCCATTTCTTTGTGATTTGAGCTGTTTGCAGGAAAATTTCTCTCTTGATATTCATTTGAGTAGTGCCAGCCCCACTACAGTGTGGTCCTGGCCTCAGTAATAGTGCTATTAACAGTGCTTAGCCTTTCATAGAAGGTGTTCAATACTGTGGTCTTTAAGTAGTAGATCTAGGTCATGGTAGAGAGAATTTCTTACAGGATTGCCAGTACCTAGCTGCTGTACCCACAGGACCTCATATGCTACCACAGGTTAAACAGGAAGAGCAGTCAGACAAAAGCAGACTGCTAAAGGAAAACATGAAAGTCCATGTTTGTATGTGACTCTCTTGATAGTCACTCACAGCTGTAGAAAATATCAGGATCAAGAACATAATGCCTGAAATAAAAACTGCCAGAAAGCAAGGCAAAGATTTGAACTCTTGCCAGACTACTTGGCATTCATAGTGGGTTCAAGGCTATTGTAGCATTCTGCAGGCATCCCTTGATGTTTGTGAAGCTGCAACAAACACACAAGCACCCGTTGCTCAGCAGACAGAAACCAAAGCAGTTGTGCTGGTAGTTTCAGTATAATATCATGGCGAGCAGATCTGTCACACAAGGAACATGGCACGGGAGCAAGCATTGTTGGCACATAAATAGAATGGATCAGGAAGAGCGTGGCCAACCAGATGGCCTCTTTGTGGCTCATCACACGCTTATGCAAATACTAGATTAAAACCACAGAAGAGAAGAAAAATGCAGATGTTTATGTTAGATTGGTTTTTTCTGTGAGGGCAAACCATGTAAAAAAATGCTAAGAGGGTAAGGACAAGTAATGTACACAGGTCTTAATTATATAACATGACCATTTAATCCTGCTGTTCAGTGATTACTTTCACCTCGATAAATTGGTGAAAATTTTAAGTTATAGGGATTTCCATTGATAGCAATAGTATAATTTGCTGCTGCTTTCCTCTATTTTATGCTGTCTTTAACACTTTCAATTTTAAAGATGTTATGACACTGTAAATGTGGAATAACTGGATGGTGAACGAGGGCCCTGAAGTTTAAATTTAAAATAAAAATTTTAAATCTGCAGATACTTTTCCGATAGCATTGTTAAAATACTCATATCCAATTAGATACATGTTTCTGGGAGAAAGAAGGAGAACCTCTGTCAAAAATGCTTCCAGTTTTCCCAGCAGTCAGTTACAAAAAGCACTTCCAAGCAATTTATATATCTATTGGTATAGATACCACCGGGAGCTATGGTAGCAGGAGCATTCAAATGCTAGTAAAGAAAAGGAAATCATAAACCAAAAATGCATCATCAATCTGAAATCCACCCAAAGCAGAATAGATTCTGTTAAACAAATCAATATAGTACAAGAGTCAGCTCCCTGTTTTGAAAAGAGTGAGCAGGTGTCATTCTCTCTGTAGCAGTAGGGCAGTACAACGGGCACTATCTGTTGTCCTGCAGTGTAGCAGATTTGAGCTTGGAAACAGATCTCCATGCTGCCTTGTCTCTCACTGATTTCGCTGCACCCAAATATGAGCAGGCAGCCTTTCGAGAGGGAGAAAATAGTGTGTGGTGGGGGAATCCTACGTTAAATATTAACTGATCATTTAGTTGAGAAGCTGCAGAACCTTTGCTGAGATGGAGGTGATCTGTCTGATCGTCAGAGGAGAGCTTTATGATGTTGCTCAGAAGAAATTGAAAATAAAGTCAAATGAAATTGGGCGAATTGGACTCAGTACATCTGAGCTTGCAGATTCCCAGTGCAGTCAGTGTTTGACAGCCAAATCTCTGAAGATTACACAGTTTGCCAAATATATTCTCTCCTAGGACTACCGGGAGAGAGCAGGTTTCCCTTCTGTAATAGCTCTTTCCAGTGTCTTCCCTGGTATCAGGAGGGCCATTAGTAGATTAACATTCAACCAAGAAAAAAAAAATATTTCCTGTGCTTTTCAATGGCACTTCCCAAGACAACTGTGTGCCAGGAAGGATGAATTGGGATTGCAGCACTGAGGACTGGAGTCAGGAACTACTCGTGAGTAGGGAAGATTGTAAGGGAACATTGTACAAATCAAAGGAGGAAAGATCTGGCCTGTGAGTTAAAACTAAAGTGGATACACTGGATAAAGTGTATTTAGCTACCAAAGTACACCTCTCCTAGGACATCAGGAAGCTCATGCTTTCTACAGAATCATGCACAAATGTCTGGTGTGTGACACTGGGGTGGGTGGTTGTCCTAATCCTTGGTTAAGAGTCTCAGCTCTTTGACTCTTTTGAGTAATAACCAAATATCAAACAACTCCAGCAACAGGTAAGGCTTGAAACTTGTGACTGTAAGTATACTCATGGAGTTTACTGCATGCTTCAGCCAGTGGTTCCGGGAGGATATTAGTCCATCTGTAAAAGGATAACTTTGCAATAAAGGCATCAGATGGTTTAGATCTAAATCTTATAGTTTTAATGAAACCTAATGAAAATAACCTGCATGATGGATTTTTAAATCATTGATTCTAGAATGCCTTTGAAACTGTAGGAAGTTTCACTGTAAGGCTACAGAGCCAGTTTAGAAGAAATCACAGCATTCTGGCTGCCTGTTGAATCTTACAGGCTTTAACTTATTCATGAAACACTGTCCAGTTTAGACTTTGATCACAAATCACTTTTCCTGAGTTCTCAAAGAAGTTTCTTTTTCATACTTCTGTGAAAACTTTCTTTTGACATCTTCCACATCCTTCAGTAAAAAGAAAAGCTCAGAAAGGAATCCTGGATATGCTGGACATGACAGTTCTTTTTTGCTATTGACCTTAGGAGTGCAAGGATACTGCCCAGAATTTTTTTCAGTAGTTTTAAACCCATCATGTTACTATCTAGTCAGTAAAAGCAAACCACAAACCTCTTCTGACTAAAAAATACAGTGCCAAATAATGTTATGCTATAAAACAGGATTATTCTGCAATAATCTGACCTATTGCGTTATCCATTTTCTTTCTGTCCTCTCTGCAGCAAGGTAGTGTGGGATAATTATAAAAATATGAAGGTCAAAGGGGCTTTCTCATATAATCTTTAGAAGAGTGTTATTACTAAATGAAGAATGTAATTATGTCTAGCATGTTTTGGATGTACATGACATGGTATTTTACTTTCTACTACAATAAATTCGGTCTTCAGCGTTCATTTAGCTCTGCAGTATCACAGTGAAGAGAGCTGTAAGAGTACCTAGATAGAAAGGCAGCAATAACACACTCCAAAAAAGAAGATTCTCATGTATTTTGTTTCAGGAGTTTTTGAACAACCAATGTGATGGACTAAAACATCCCACTTTCACTTTAAGAGTACCCATTCATTTGCAGACATTGGATTTGGCATATGTCTAGTTGCCATGGGATAATATTTACCATTACAGAACAGCATTATTTTCATCTATCTCTTTGATAAACTTGATCAGTTGTGTTGATGTAACTGTAAGCATTTACAATGTGTATTCTCTTTTACATAGGTAATAAATACAGATAAATCTGAGGAATGAGATCATGGCTCATGTACTCAAAACCTTGCAACACTGGGTCTTTATGAAATAGTCTAACCAGGTGCATGTATGAAATATTTTTCTTAAAGAGTGTACTCAGCTAATGCTTTGCATGACCTTTAAACAGAATAATGTCCTTGTGCTGGGTTCATTACAGGATGAAAACATGCAGCGTGGTAGGAGTCTCTAAAAAGCTTTGAGAGGTTCTAATATAGATAGAGTGAATGTAACAGATGCCCATTATTCTGTGTTAGGGAGGTGAGAATTTATGTTTTATTTTTGAGATGTTTGACATGCCAAAAAATCTCTATCAGTCTGAGTAATCAACAGTGTAACAAATGATTTAGCTCATTCTCTTCGGCTCCCTTTTTATTTATGTATCTTCACACTATAACAATTATGTGCTCTTCTATTTCTGTTTTTCAGAAACATGCTGCATGATTAGTCTGTTAAATCTCTGTATGCACATCTCTATTGCTTTGTTTATATCTTAATAGGCCAGATTAATCACAGACATTCTCAGATAAAGGCAGTGGAATGAAATCAAATGAAATGAGCATTGACTGGCAAGTGGAGTGTTAGGAAGGTGTGCAAGGAGCCAGGTATATATCTTCCATTAGTCCAAAATAATGCCTGCTATCTGAGTGGATGACTTGGCAGAAACAAGATGATCACAGCTCTTAGTTACCAAGCACTTAGGACAAGTGCCTGTACTTCATGTATGTGTTCCCAGGTTATCTGCTCTAAATCTGAATTTAGCTGAGTGTGTCAGTTTAAAATATCAGACCTTAGAGGTAAAGATGGGCTTAATGTTTCTTTACAGATGTCATTGCTCAAAGGTGGAGGCTTAGCAGAGTTCTTGGCATTGAAGCTGAAAATGCCAAGCATTATCTGTCTCTATGATAACTCTTCCCCAGAACTCAGAAACCATAGCTTTTATAATAGTGTTGGGAATATATAAGATGCTTTCTGATCCTTTGCAGACATCCGGCTAAGCTGCTGAAATTTCTGGTATCACATGGGACCTATTTTATTCTGTAGTATGAATGAATACTTTTTCAGCAGGAGCTCTAAAAGTTCTCATGGACTTTAATGATCTTCAGTGGGTCTGCAGAGGCTTTTTACCATGAGCAAGGAGGTGGGATTTTTTAAAATCATCAGCAAGGAAGGGTTTTTTTCTTTTTCTTTTTGCTTTGTTTTTTACTATGAGCAAGGAAGTGTGTTTTTTTTTTCTTTTTTTTTTACCATGAGCTAGGAAATGTTTTTTTTTACCACGAGGTAGGAAGTGAATCCTTTTTGACAAGAAGCAGTTACGAACTTCTGGAAGTAGAATTTCCTCATCTTCTGCAGTGTTTTTCTATATAAGTTCTGAAAAGGCCACAAAACTTGTGAAGTGCATATTGTGTGCATTATACCTTCAGGATATGCTCTGCATCAAAATTTCATTGATACTTTCCCATCATCTATATTGAATGGCTTCAGTGTTGTAGAGATCACTAAGACTATAGCCACAGTCACACCAGTGCAACATCTTCCTCTGAGTCAGAGCCTAATGGCATTACAAGGTCTGCAACAGCTGTTGCAGAGATATATGGGTGACTCATCTGAAAGCTCACTATGAATAAAGCACTAATCCAGCATCATAGCCTATTTTGCTGGCCAAAGAAAAATGTTAAATATAAATAAATCTGTAACAGAATGCAAATATAGTGGAAGGTTGGTATGATTTCAGAGAAATCAAAAAGCTCTATTATCCCAGAAAAAGATAAGTGAAGGGGAAATTAAAAAAAAACATTTTCTCCAAGTGTTCAATTTCCATTTATCTTTTAGTTCTCTAGAGATACCAACAACTATTCAGATAGACTCCATGAGACTCATCTGAGAGAAAAGGATCATAAAATGTAGATTACCAAGTAAAACCACTATTACGTCAGAATTTTGGAAATTAAAGCAGATGATTACTCAGATTTTGAAATACAGATCAGTATTCACCATGGGTGAAGTTTAACTAGTTCATCTAATGTCAGCTGCAAAAGCTCCATCAGCTTCAGTAATGCTGGTTTTCATTTTGTATCTCTTACCAAGCTAATTTTATGCATGCTAGAATATAAAGATTGGCTTCCTCTAAGCCAAAAAAATATTGCTTTTTACATTATTTTAATTCTCAAACATTAGCCTGCTGGAAAGGATGCTATTCCTACTCAGAGAAATACGTGGTGTAAACTTAGGTCTGGAGAGATCACATTCACTGTCACTTTTCCCTGCAGTGCTCTGGAATAAACTCAGTTCAGTGTTACTGAATGTAAAGATCGGAATTAATAGAACTGAATGTGGTTTGTGCAATTTCTCAGTTTTAGTAAGCTTAGTTATGGCTTTAAAACCCACTGAGTTGGTAATCTATTTGTATTTTGGCAATACCAGACACAGCTGCAGTGTGCTTAGGATCTACAGAACAAAGTGTTCTTGAACCAAATGAACTCTATGAAGAGCTGATTTAAGCAGAAAGTAAATATTACTTTTCTGTATAAATACAGAAAATAAAAATATTATTTGCTAAACTGGATGCTTTTCTGGGAAAGGGGAGGGAGAAAAGTAAAGGCGCTTCACTCTTATTAAAGAGCAGCGTGTCCCACTGACAGTGTCCCCTTTTTATTTACTTGTTTTCTTCACTAAGCTAGAAAGCAGATGTTAATTTAGCTCCAGATAATGCCTCTCATTTCCTGCAGTGATTTCTACAATTGTCTGTCTACCAGTAAAATGTAGCTGATAATAGCTTTTGGTAACATTTATAAAATTCTTAGTTTAGAACAAATGAATGGTACTGCTTACTTTTCATTCTGGTCTAGTAAAGGGGCAAATATAGAAAACTAACTAAAGTTTTCAAAATAACAATGTATAAAATTATGTATTATTTTATAGTCATACTAAGCATTTCCTGTATATTTATGGAGAACCGTTTTAGTTGTGGTGATGAGTTGCCTCTAATGATTGGCAATGTTGAATCATTACTCAGTGTGCAGTGATCAAACACGAACTGCAACTGCCTTGTAAATCAAAGCAATGACTCAGCTTTCAGCACATGATCTTTGCCTTACTGTCCTTTCCCAAAGAAAATGTGGCAGTGAAAAGAAACTGATTCCTTTCTCCCATAGGGAGGGAGCAGAGAGGAACAGAAACCTGCCCAGTTTCCTGCAGGGTCCCTTCCCTCCTCTCAATTCTCTCTGTGAGTGTGGCCAGCAGCTGCACTCCCGGGACTTTCACTCTTACTGTCTTTCTCCTCTTAATGGGAACTGCCTGTTGCCACCTGGAAGAAAACTGTAGCTTCTGCTATAATTGCCATGTGAGGGTGTCAAATATATTTGGGCAGTATGATCACAGGCCACTCATGAAAAGGAAAGATAGAGGTAGGCCCTGTCTAAAGGGGAAGCTGAAGAGTCATGCAGATGTGCTGCTGGTGCAAGTGTGTTAGCCAGTGCAAAGCACCTCTGCTTCAAGAAATGTTGCCTTACACAAGGCTGAGGCAGAGGCTGCAAAAGCTGGATCTCTCTTTTAAAGCCCAAAATGTCAAGATAAAACCAAGGAGACACATACACTAATTGCATTTTTGTTGATTGTGCAAGAACATTATATTTACTTAGCTTTGTGATTAAATCATTCTGGGGAAGTGGATGTTGTCACTGAAAAAGCACCTGTTATAAACTGCATTTGACAGATAATAAAATTCATGTTATCAGTTGAAGTCGCTGCCTTTGCACACACAGCTGAGAGTAAAAGAAGCAGTCCTGAGCTTATCCTTACAATCTCTGACTGAACAACTTTAGCATGCTTTTTTCTGTAAAATGAGTTTGATTTTTAGTCCTGTGCATGAAAATCCTCTGTTTCTGTGGAAGGCAAATGGCCAACTGTAATGCTGTACTGTTTTTGACAATAACATAAACTGCAAGAGAAAAAGAAAAAATATTAGCTGGCAGCAATCATCTTATTATGTATATTCCATACATAATTACAGCACAGAAGGAAAAAAGCAATTGTGAGTGGTCATTTATGAAACTGAAGTAGGACATTCATTCACAGTGTAAAGGAGAGTACTGGGAATCCCATGAGATGCTGGTAATCACTTTTACAAGAATTAGTATAGCGAACTCATTCATTCCCCATTCCGCAGCACTTATTAATTATTCAATTAATCCTGTCTGAGAAGACACATGTTGTATGCTATAGGAGCACATACTATGGTATTTATTAATTTAGTTCGATGTTTGACAAGATTCAAATTTGCTTTGCCAAGTATTATTGGTTTAGTTGCTTTATTTTGCTTATCACTGAGTTTACAACAATCACCACCATCTGTGTTTTTACTTGACAAGCTTTCTGAAAAGAATTAATTAATTAAAAAAATGTTTGGTGTTTTAAAAATCTATTGTAGACATTTTGTCTCAGATATTAGCAGTATCTGTCAGCCACCAAATAAACATAGCTAATCTTTTCATGCCTTGGAACACTTTAATTAGGTTTTAAACTTCATTTTTAATCTAGATCTTAAATCAACAGTGATTTCAAATTCAAACTGATATGCGTTTATGAACTGATAAAAATCAATACATTTGATGAACAGTTGGACAAAGTGCTGAACGGATCCTCATTATCCATTTGGGTGCAAAAAGGTTGGTTGAAGTTAAAGTGCTTGCTGGAGCACCATGCCGTGCCTTAAGGCACAGGTTACTGCTACCGCGTGCTTTGTGTCGGGGCTGCAGTCCTCAATGTTCTGTACTTCTGCAGACTTCAGATACATTTGGCATTCTTTTTTAATTTGTCCATGTATTTTATAGATGAGCCATTTTGTTTCATATTTTACCATGAAATACTTAGTATATTGGTCCAAACCCACTGTTTATATGGTTAAAGTGAAGATGTCACTGCTCTGGTGAGTGCCTTTCTTACTCAAATTGTGACTTGATTACACTGGGAGCAAAAGAGATGTAGTGAAGAGCTTATAATTACACAGTGAAACGGGACATACTCTCTACCTGATGCAATTTTCACTTGTGTAGTCCTTTCTGTCCTTGCAGCAGACAGTTGAGTGGCTGAAGAGCAACTTTACTATGTTGGGAACTCCTCTGTTGCACTGCAGCATTGCAATCATTCTGCCTGTGTGCCGTTGCAGCGGGCCGAACAAACGCCTTTGTCAGCTGCGTGCTAGGATCAAGAGCCAGCACAGTGACAAAAAGACCAGTAGTTTTCCTAAACACTTGCTTTCCAGGAAAATAGCTTGCCTTTTCTCACCCCTAGAAACTTCTCTCATTCTCAGTATGTGCTTAATCTGTTATCATCCTCTTCTAAAAGATCTGAGGATTGCTCGACCTGATGCAAACCCTGTCTCTGGGACAGCAAGGCGAGTTGGATGAAAGAGTCTCTGTCAAAAATATTTATCTGATGGCATTGCAATGTGAATGCATATGATAATTCTGAAAATATATGGAAGAGCATGTATATCAGAACAGTGCTTGATAATTCTGACACAGATTTAACCATATAAGATTATTCAGTACCTAACTGACAATACACCTGAAAATAAATTAAAACAAATACAAAAGATAGGATATGTGCAAGAACCAGTTTTAGTGATCAGAGATAACTGTTCTGTTAGCAGAAGATTAACACAGTTTCTCCACAGTCCTTGTGCTTGGGGCACCTACACGAGCAGTTTAGCTGCCATCCCTAACTTGGGTTTTGCATACACCAGACCAGTCCCTGCCTTGCCAGGCCTCCCTGTTCCTATGTCCAGACTCACATCTTCCTTTTCTGTCTCAGTATGAGAAAAAGGGAAAAGTCTGAATCCTCAAAATAGGATATAAAATGGCATATGTGCATGCATGTATGGGGACACACACTAGATATACACCTATATTTCTTCATGAAAACAAAGAAGGAAATAATTTCAGGTGATTTCAGGTGCCCAGGGCCCAGGTATGTTAATCATTACAGGCAAAAGACAAAAAGAAATGCAGCTTCAAATAAAGTACTGTTTATCAGAGATATGTTTTGTAAGAATTACAAAGTAACTATTCTCTGAATTGTGTATACAGCTGTGATGCCAAAAAATATGTTATTCTCTGGAAATTCTTATTTCTGTGGAGAAGAGGAAGGGAATGATGAATGCTTTAATACAGCAGTAGATTTTCCTCTCGAGTTTACAAATAGGCCTTGAATTCTCCTCCTGGGTTTTCCATCATTATAATTCCACTTGACCTGAATCTTCCTTGCATACTTTGATTTTATAACACGGTCAATTTTGTTTGGCAACGGACTTATTTTCATCCTAATTACTTTTCTTGTCTGTGTTTGTTATTTTCACAAAGTGATACCGAGACTAGAAAGAAATAATAAAAAATAAAAGTAACCATAGAAGTCCTAATATTTGCCAAATGTTTTATTTTGTTTAGCCTGGCAACTCTCCACTGTGAAAAATGCTGGTGATCAGTGTTGGACCTGGCTGGAAAAAGTCTGAGTTACCAGTGAGGTGACACATAAACAAAACTACTTTAAGAATGCAAGAGTGCAAGTCTACATAGGATTGGGCTTCATCAACCTTATAATTTAGGAAATTTGTGTCAAAATTTATTTCCATATCCGGACTGTCTGAGGCTTTTTTGCACATTATTATCTTTTGCTACCAATAACTAGCATTGTACTGAATATATGCTTTATACAGAAGTGCATTGCTTTGATTACCTTTCTTTGTCTTTCCCTCCCATCCCTGACTGATACTGAATATATCCCCTGTATTAAACTTTTTCAACAAGATTTTAATCATGTGTTTTCTAACCTTGCCAGATTTTTATTTACCTGTGTTTTCTCTTTTTATCTGCTGTTGTTTGGTGGATAGGTTTAATTAACTCAGTTTATGGAATACTTCTCAAATTATTCCTGCTAGCAGGGATAATAATTACTCCATATAAGCTCTGTTTTGTAAATTAGAAGGTAGTAAAGACATTTACTTCTCACTTACTAGTAAAAGATGCATTGGTTTCTTCCAATGTTGCCATGTGTTCCAACACAATGAGAACTATCCGCTTTTTTTAAGAAAATTTTTTTTGCACTCCTTCACATCTGAATGTTCTAGAACATAGGAGAAGGACTTGTCAAATGAGTCAGTTGTTTTGCTTGGGATATTGATTCTGCTTCCTGTTTAGAGGACACATTTAAACTTTATATACTGGTTGGCTTTTTGGGTTTTGTTTTTGTTTTTTTCTCATTTCCTGGAGCCATTTTATATGGGAACTTTTCTTTGCTCTGAAAAAAATTTTACTTTTCATCAGTTTCTTCTTTCTTGAAATATAGTTACATACTATACCAAATGAGTAAGAAAAACAATTAAGACACAATGGTAAGTTAAAAATAAAAGCCTCAGTCTAGAAATTCAGGATCCCTCTGAACTTCAAGTATAGTGATTTTGCCTTACCTCCTGGCTTTGCCTGCATTGCTCTTTTACAACCTGAGAAGCTAAGATAATAGGGTAAAATGTGTCTGTCTGTCTGTCAAACATAATAGTAGTAGCCATAACATTGAAATTCAGTTCTGCTTTAAGATTTTTTTTAAAAAAACAGTTACTAAATAACCTTAGAAAAGCAATGTCCAGAAAGGATTGGGAATGTGATTGTGTCAAGATTAACTGGCCAAACTCTGCACTCAGCAGTTTCAGTCTGAAACATTTGCTGCTTCCCCTCCTCATCTCCAACCTTCTGCCCCTGATCTCCCCCTCTTGCTCTTATCTTGGCATTTCAAAACCTTTGAGCATCTAAACAATTATACATAGAGATGGTAAACACTTAATCTGGGATTTTTTCCTCTCCTTCCTTTTTAAAAAATAAATTTTTTGAATTCCAGTTCTTTAAAGTGTATGTCAAATGATTATTTCACTGTCTTGAATTTTGAAAGGCAGTAAGATAGATTTTAAATTCTACTGTATGTTGTTCCATTGAGCAATATTCCAAGTTATAGTTTAATGGGGTGATTGGCAGGGTATAATAAGAAAATAAAAAATGTTTTTAGACAAATTTTCAAAATCTGATTAAACTGGTTTTGTAATTACTTATGAGAGTAATATTAGACCTACTCTTCTATTTGTGTCTGCCTAGTTTCTAAAAATACATCAGACAAAGAATTGTAGTTACATTTTAATGCCACCCTTGAAAACGTGTGTGTTGATTTTTTGGGGTGTGGTTTTGTTTGGTATTTTTTTTCATTAGGAAAGGTCTTGCTACAGAGCACTGCTTTCACAGATAAATGGTAGGCATGTATGACACAGAAGGTGTTCTGTTGGTATTGCTGATGCCCAGCAGAACAGGAAGAAAGCAGAAGCAGACATTGCACATTGCACAGGCTCCTACAGGATTAGAAAAGAAACATTTCACTCAACTGCCAACAGTGTCACAGCAGCAGATTCCTAGTGCTTGATTACAGAAGTGTTGACCCTTCTTCATTCTTTAGGACTTATTTTGTTTTCTGGGGGAGTGGTGGAATTTGGCTTTGGTGTCCAAACTTCCCTCGGGCTCTGAGTATCACATGCAACACTGGACATGTCTCCACTGTGGAGATAATTTGAACAAGTCTGTTTTCTTGGATTAAACCAGCACAGGTGGGACTGTCCACATAAAAAATGGCATTTGAGCCTTTGTATCCACCTTCCTGATGGAGTGACTACTACTGATGTTACAAGGTCTGGGGACCAACCCATGACTCTCCTCACTGCAGTCTGTTTCTTTGATAGGTCCTGCACAGGGAACAGGGGGAAAACTATACTCTCATTCTCTCACTGCCTTTAGGTCTTTTCAGTATCCCACATTCAACAGTATGGTTACAGTTGGGGTTTTTTTAATTCAGAAAAATTTTAGTAGTTCCTTCAATTTAAATTGTTCCTTACATCTGGAAGATGTCAAATTGGTTCTTGAGGTGATAATAAATCACTGTAACAATGATAAATAGGAAAAATGGGAAGAAATTTTGGTTTGTGTTCCTCACTTTCTTTTGGAAGAGCCTTTTCCCTTGCTGTTTGCCTTCTGTTTTTGCTACAGGCTCTAATGAGAACAGAGACCATGATGTGCTAGGAGATCTGTTACTAAGAATTTGAGGATTATACAAGTTGGGTTCATGGTGATATCACCCTATCTTCTGAGCCAACAATAAGGTCTATTACATTCAATTCATCAGTTAACTTTCAAGACAGTAGAGACATCTGTGTAATTTTTCAAATATAGCCAATAAGCAGAGCTATGAAAGTTCAGTCTTCTACATTGCTTTAACTTTCTAGATTAGCTGTTTCATTATAACCACCAAGTCATTCTTTCTTGGCATCACACTCACATTTCCTCTGTCTCCCTTTCCCTGAAGAGACTTATATTTAAATATTAAATTAGTGTTAAGTGAAGAATAATTTGAAATGTCTAGAAAATTAAATTTTAAACACTGATCTAAGCTATTCCCTCTACGTCAGATATTACCCTCATTACTTGAAGCAATTCTGTGCCATCTCGCATCATGCGCCACCACAGATTACTAGGTTGAATGCATGGTCATTAAAGACAGGATGATGAGAGAGAGAATAATCCCCTTAAGTGTCTTTTTCATCTGTCAGCTCCCTGGCTAACATGACACAGGGACTCCACTCCACTCTGCAGAAAGACAGACTAATATGGGTCTGTGGCCAACCTTGTGTTACTGTGGTATTCCAGCTACCTCTTTTCTCATTATCCACAATCAGTGTGCAACTTTTGGCCTAATATTGCTTGTTTTCATGTACTTATTTTCCTCATAGATATTATGAAGTCCACACCTGTAGACATGATTTCTGGAGAAATGATCAAATATGAAACAAAGCTTCCCATAAAAGGTAGTGCCAGAGGCTGACAAGAGGGACAGAATCTAGCAAGGGCTGGAAAAACTTGTGTTACAGCAATGTCGTTGCCATACTACACTGCATTTCATTACTCAGATACAGTTTTTTCCTTCTTAGAGTATTGCTGCACTGTTTCATGTAAACATGGGTGTACTTTTCCAGAGCATCTGCTTTTAAAACCTCACCTGGTTTTACCCTGCTCCCTGAGTATCAACAAAGTGACAGTAAAGTAAAGATTTAGGGTACCCTTATGTTTCTCCTCCTATTGCTTTCTTGGGAGGTGAATTTATGATTACAGCGCTATGGCTGTGGGTGTGTGGTAGGGAGAAGGTTTGATCCAGTCAAAGTACAGGGCAAGACACTACCATTAACCTGACCCAGTCGTAAAGTCCAGCAACTTGGCAGGAATATCTGAGCAAAAGAGGTGGCATGCTTTCCTTAAATTAGACTACTTGTCTATTTTAGGTATTTTTCAGTTGTGTTTGGCAGCACAACGTTACAGCTAGATTTTACCAGAGGAAAACAGGGAGCCCTGAGTCGCAAATGCAAAGAAACTGTGCCCGTCAGTAAGTGTCACTGCAAAGGAACGTGCCACCTTGCTAAGGTAACGTGCAATAATATCCACCATTCTAGATTGATACAATCTTTATTTCCAGGCTAATTATCTGGTTTCAGACTAAAGGTCATCCTAGGCTGTGAAATGGATTTCGACCTTTAAAAATAGCTATATCTTGAGTGTGCTCTGCTCTTAGTTTATAAGTTAGAATTCCACTTTTGCCTCAGTTTATTTCCATACTTCTACTCTAATCACACTGAGGCAAGCTGTGCTTGCAGGGGCCCACAGAAAGACCAGGATCTGGGAACTTTTGTAGCTGCAGAATGTAAACACTTTTAGATGTCTAAAGAAAATAATCATGACAGAAGGGTGACTACTTTAAATCATCATGGTTTTCCTTTTTTTCTATGTTTACTAGGTCAACTACTATGAGATGTAAATGTTCCCAAGACTTTCTAAGAGTCAGCACAGGCCCACATTTGCTGTGTACTCTGGAAATCTGATCTAGAATTTCAAACATTCTGCTAGTTTGCAGCAGATTAAGCAACTGTGAGCTGATTTTGCTTCTCAGCAATTCAGCTTTTTAAATTTCTAGCTCTACTTGCTTAAGGCAGAGCCTGTCACATGCACTGGGAGACAGGTTAGAGAACGCTTTACCTCTTCACCTTCAGTTACACCTGTCTTTTAAACATAAACTATTTTTCTGCTTCAGACTTTCAAACAAACTCTCCTTGTGATTGGGAGCAGTTTACCTTCAAAACTCTGTGAGGAGCAGAACTTCTCAGATCGCATCCTAATGAAGTGGGCTTCAGCCTCAGGCACAAGCATCCTGGCACAGCTCAGAAGCAAAAGGGCACACTGGGAATTGTGCAAACCGGCATCCCTAGGCACTGGGGCTTGTAAATTTCCTGATGGACAAACTATGAGTACTGTGATGTGTTCAGTAAAAGTCTTATACCAAACAGTGGCAAGGATGAGGACATGAAATTGTAATGTTACTCAAAGGTTACAAAAAGTAGCAATCATAGCCTTTACGTGGTGTGCATTACTTTGGAGATGGGGTAAATGTTGAAGGATCTTTCATTTCCTCTCTAATTTATTTTTTTAAAGATATGTTATACCAAAAAAGGAGGGGGAGAGGAAGGCAAACCACTGTGATTGATTGTTATTAATTTTCAATAGCTGCACAGAAAAAATCTGGCCACTGACTTTGAAAGATCTGTGGTGTAGACTCCATATTAATATGGATATTGCTAGTTCAGTACTGACAAAGAGTATTCAATACATTACATAGAAAGAAGTTTTGAATTTTCAGAATGTGAACTGCATTCAAAGGAACTGCACAACCATTTCCAGTCTCAAGTGAATGGTTTTCCTCCTACTTGCAATTGAGAACATCCCCTTGATAACCACAAGATATAATTAGGTGTAATAACATTAGAAAAGAATGTGGTTTTTTAAAACTTATTTTTTAAAAAATATAGATTACTCTGTGTGCTTACACACACACATACTTATTTAATTTCCTTCTCTCTTTTCCTCTGCTGTACCTTCTTACGCTTAACAGCTAAAAGAAAAAGAAATTAATACCTCACTAACTGCAGCTTGGAAATCTCTGTTGAAAGGAACTTCACGAAGAAAGCAGTTGTTTGACTATGCCTGTTGATCAGTGTACTGACTATGCTTAGGAATTTAATGACTGATTTGAAAGATTAACATAGGTGGTTTCACTGTCAATTTAAGTCATTGGTTACATTCTGCTCACGTAAGTTTCAGTGGGTTCATGTGGGCCACTGTCCCGATCCGATATCGAGGAGGGTTCTTAAACAATCCTGAGAGCGAGATTAAGACACAAACGAGGTCAGATGCTGCATAACCTTATAAACTTTATTTTCTATAACAACTAATAAGAGCGATAGGACAGAGAGGAAAAGAAAGGAAAAGGTCAGAATCCCTAAGCAAGAACACGGTAGAGGCGCAACTAATTACCACCACCACGACTGGGGATCCGGCGATGTTCTGTTGGTCTGATGATGCTCCACGTTCCTGGCTCCGAGTTGGTTCCCCTCTTCTAGTTGGTTCCTATCTTCGAGTTGGTTTCCCTCTCCAAAGGAGTACACAGTCTGTCTTTTTTATAGTCCCTGTCCCCACAGTTTGTCTGCCCATTTCCACGGGGCTCGTTGTTGTAGGTGCCACCCCGTGGTCCTCCGTGCGCGCATGCCCGGGTGTCCATGTGGTCGTGCTGGCGAGGGGCCGATCTGTCTCGCCGTGGTTTCCCCTCCACCCGGCTCACGCATAGGCGCAGCTCGATGGGGGACAGCTGAGACTGCTGATGTTCTCGTCTAGGGCAGATGTGGTTTTCATCGGGGACTGTATGTTTCCTTCAAGATGTGCTCCTTTATGCTGAGTCAGGAAGTGGTCGTCGTGGAGACAGCGATGTTGAGACATACTAAAAATCCAAAAAGTTCCTTACACCACCCCATGGCTCAACATCGCTCTCTTCGTAATGGTGTGAAAGATAACAGTACAGAAAGAGGAGAAAGAAAAGCTAGAAAAGTGCACAATACAACAACAAATGAATTTTTTTTCTTTCTTTTTGATAAACATTTTTTTTAAACACTATTCTTAACAACAATAAACATTTTTTAACACTATTTTAAAACATTTTTAGTCTAACAAGTATATATTTTTATCAATATTTTTAACAGTGAACATTTTTATCTAACAAACATATTTTTAACAATATTTAAACATTTTTATCTAACAATTTTAACAGATATATCATATTTAAACTAATTAACCTTATAAAACTAGAACATCTTATAAACTAGTTTTAAGGCTCTGAATCCGCAGAGGGATGCAGCGACAGTCTCCATGGAAAGCACTTACAGGGACAAAACAGAAGTATGACAATAATAAGCAAAATAATAGCCAACAGAACAGAAAGGGCAACATGAATTAAAAGTAATGCTAAAAAGCAATCCATTGTAAACAAAAAAATACCACAAAATGGTCAGGGCCCTGCAAGCGCACGTGGTCTGCTGCTCCGGTCTGTTGGAATCGGGATCAGTATGCGCAGAGGGAAAAAGGGCTTTCCTTATCCCAAAGCGCATGTGTCATTTGAGCCTGGAAAATTCTATTTTAAATTTAAACCAAAACAAACTAACATTTCTAAAAATATTAAAACTGATTAACTTTATAAAACAAAGACATCTTACAAACTAAACTTGAGATTCAGGAAAATCATCAGAACAACACGAGGGCAGTTGAGATTCGGGTAAAGCGGCAGAAAAACATGATGGTTGGGGTTCAGGAACAACGGCAAAAGAACAGGATGGTTGAGGCTCAGGAACAGTGGCAGGAGAAGACGATGACTGAGGAGGAGACGCAGGGGAATCAGCAGAGGAATCTAGCGGTTGTTGCTCAGGTGAAGCGGCAGAGGAAGACGAAGGTAGTTTACAAAAATGACATTCGCAATGGCAAAAGAAACATTACAATAACAAACAAGGCAATAGCCGATAAAACAAGGATTAAAGCTAACGCAGAAATGCAATCCATATCCATGGTTGCAATAGACTGAAAAAAATTGCGGAGCTGCAAAATGATGGTCTAGTTTGCCTGAGTTGGGGGTCCGTCTACGCAGCAAGAAAATGGATTTCCACGCGCCCCGCCCAAAGCGCATGTGTTGTTTAGGCCTCAAAGCACCTATCCTAAATATAAACAAGGATACATGTGTAGATACATACAAGGCCCAAATGATTGATACAGCGGTAGACTTTGATTGGCAAACAGCACGAATCTGTTTTACACCATCAGGTGAGGCGGTAGATCTAAATTGCATGTTGGATACAACATGTTGGATTAACTGAACAAAGCAAGGAATGATACAGGGCAAAAACGTCAAGGCAATAAATGCACATAACAGATAAAATAAAAGCCATTTTACCCATGGTGCTCCAGGTAACCAAGACCATAAATCACCATTCCAGCCATTCCATGTTTGAACAGGGATGTGGGCCAGTTTCACTATAGTTACTTACAATTTGTGCTGGGGCAAGGGGTGTAGAGACCCATGGCCAGCTTGACAATCCTAGAGGTCCTCCACAAACCCAGCAGTGACTTAAAGGTTTGACTTACAGTTTTTGCTAACAAAACAAACTCATTGTCCTCAAACGGGTCATATGGGTTGAGGGGAAATGGAGGAATTGGTTTCCCTTCACTCCCATAGGTAAATGCACAGAATACTATCATAAAAAAATAGCATATACATCCTAACCAAATTACACTAAAATCTGCATCTGCTTCACTTCTTCTGTGGGTGCGTCTGTGTCGCTTGCTTCCTCCTGAAAGTGAAACAAAAGAACAAATTCGCTTCTCGGGTTAGAAGGAGGGAACAATCCATCTAGTGTGAATCTTGTGAGTTTTCCCACAGGCATCTTTTGCTTTCCAGGTGTATTTATTAAGAGGTGTGTCCAACACCAGTGGCACTTTGCCCACTGTGAGGAGTTCAACCAAGACAGGTTGTCCTGGGAAATGAGATGCGTTGCTAGCATGGTCGGGACCGTGTGGGGCTGGCATGATTGCTGGAGGTTTAGGACAGAATGCTGTGATCTTTGGGCATCCATTTACTCCCCAGCAACTGTTGACGCTGGTCACTGCATCCCACACCCGCTCAGCCCATCCTGGCTTATGTGGTTTGAGGAAGCGTTTCAGTAGACCATTCGTTCTTTCCACAATTCCATTCGCTTGTGGGTAATACGGAGTATGCAACGCCCACAAAATTCCTTCCTGAGCTACCCACTCTTGGACCACTTTGGCTGTGAAATGTGAGCCATTATCTGATTGGATCGACTGTGGTTTGGGGAAGATTCCAAACCATTCTTTCAGAGCTTTTACTGTGTTTTCTCCTGTTGCTTCAGAACATGCTTTAGCTTGCACTAGCCCAGACACTATCTCTACACCTACCAGTATATAGTATTTGCCTTCTGACTTTCGAAAGGGACTGATGTAATTGATCTGCCAGGCCTCCCATAGGCCTTTTCCCTCTCTTAAGTGCAGGGGGTCACTCCCCAGTGGATGTCTGTCCAGATGGACACGGCATTGTTCACAAGAAGATACACAAGTTTTACACTCTTCCCTGGTAACTGGCCACCCTTGGGCTTGTGCCTCACAATACAGGTCTTTAATTCCTGAATGTTTCCTTTTTACATGTAGCCATTCTAACAGGCGTTCCCAATTTTCTGCTGAGTGCTTTGTAGGGGAGCCAGCCGAGCTAGTTCATCCACCTCAGCGTTCCATCGGCTCACAGGGGTATTATCTTGCTGATGAGGTGCCACCCAAGCTACTGCAAATTTCCCTTGTCTGGCAGTGGTAAGGATTTCCTGCCATTTTTCCTTTTGCCATACGGGTATTCTGTTGACCTCCCATCCATTTTGTTCCCAGAACGGAAGCCATTCAGTGCAACCTTTAAACACAGCATAAGAGTCAGTATAGATATAGACAGAAGAAGCAGACTGAGCCTCGTGTTGGAAAACACTCCACACAGCAACTAATTCTCCTACTTGTGCACTACCTTCTCCTTTGGTAATGATCTGTTCCTTGGTGTCTATCCGAAGTGCCACAGCTCGGTATTTCCAAATTTTTCCCTCTCACTTTGATGAGGCATCAGTAAACCAGACATTTCACAATTGTTCAGAAAACGGAGAAGCTACTTGTATTACAGGCAAAAGCTTGGGTGTTTCCCTACTCGGGTCTACCTCATCCTGTATATTTAACACTTTTGTGGTTCCTTCAGTTACAGAAAAGATTTCACAATAATGTTCTATTTGTGTATACCATTTTCACACGGAGGCTCTCTGGGCTTACTCCATCAGGGGGTGGAGTTCCTGACAAAACTGCTTTGATCACTTTAAATGGGCCTCTGAGAATTATAGATTGTTGCCGAATGGTGCGTTCGGCTTCTCTTAAAGCTAGACTGACTACAAATAGAGCTTTTGTGTTGCAGGTGAGTTGTCTTACAAACATCCATCCTCCGCATCCCCCCCTCACCTTTGGGGAGCGGAGGGTCTAGTTTACTGTCACCTTCTCTTCTCCAGTCGGCTCCTCCCCAAGGTCTATTAAGGGTGGAGCAGTAGGGGTATGTTTGGAAGTGACCTTTTGCTCGGGCCATTTCTCCACAAGTTGCTCTAATTTTTGAGTCATGAGTCCATCCATCAATTTCCGAGGAATGCCTTTTTGAAGCCCTAATTGCCACAATCCCAATCGAGTTAGGGACCTCTCTCTCCCAGGATTCTGAAATCGGGGTGATCCGAAGCCTTGTCCCTTCCTCACTGATGATTGTTGCCCACTAATTTGCTCTGCAGCCCGCACAACCCTGGTTTCAGTTCTTTGAGACGGTCCACCAACAGGACCATATTTTATCCCAAAATTAATCAATTCCTGGGCTACATCTCCCCATGTCCATACTTTCTTCCCTGGCCATTGATGGTCAGGGGTCACTATCCCCTCCAGAGCGGCCGTTATTCTTTCTCCAGTAGGAGTGTTTTGAATCTTCCCTTGCAATTGAATATCAATGGGTTTCAGGGAGTCAGGGAGTCCTCGTATCAGAGGACTCATCCTTTCTGGGTCCACAGGCATCATCATCGGAGAGCCTTGGTGGGGCTTGAGCTCCCGATCATACATCATCTGCAGACAGGCTGCCTTCTGTACACTTTCCACTAATTGATCCACCGTCCCTGTTATGGCAAGGGGATCTCCCCTCTCCAAGGGGTTCAGCCCTCTGGCCCAGTATGCAACTCTCTGAGTCAAAGACCATGGGGCTCGGCAGTCGCCAGTGGTTAGAAACACACCAGGACCCCAATATCCTTCTGCTTCTTTCTCAGACAATAAAATTCCATCCCCTCCTGACAGAGACACTCTCCACACGTACTCTGTCTCTGATACTTTTGCAGTCCTTGAAAAATCTTTTTTCAGTTTTGCCAGTTCAGTTGATGTAAATGGGACTTCTTTGGTGATAACCTGAGGATGATTATCACTATTGTCCTCATATAGATACTCTGTTTTAACCAGTGGATACATGTGGGGGTAACTTTCTAAAGTTTCTTTTGCCTTCTGCAAATCTCCTTGGGGATAGATTTGACGTATCCCTTTCTCCAGAAGTTTCACTTCTGCCTCGGCATGGGTATCTGTCTCTGCCAAAATGTATTCTCTCAATTCGTCTTTCAATATTCTATTTTGATCCCTTTCCTCCTCTAACAACCCTTTAGTATCTCTCAATTGGTTCTGCAGGGTCTATATGACCGTCTGCAGCGAGTCTATCAAAGTGTCAGTTTGGCTAGATTTCTCCTTTTTTTCTTCCATTGCAGCTGCCAGACTCGCTCCTAGCACTGCACAAATTATAGCTTTTCCTTTCCCCTTTCTAACCTTAGCTTCCTTCTGCAATACCCTTATCTGATCCACCACACTCTGTGGTTGGAACCAGTGGTTTTTCGCCCAGTCTCGCCCCTGAATTGAGGGACGGGATCTGTGTGCCTCCAAAAGATCATATAATATATCTATTCCTTCAGCCTCTGAGGGCGCATCATCACAGCCATTCCTTTTCCCTTTTTCTGATACAAAGGAGACATCGTCCTGAGAGGGTCAAACCTTAATGTCAGATTTCCCCTATTCTCTCCCAGGAGACCAAATGTGAATCTCACACAAAAGCAATGCAAAGGGGTTTTCGTCCTGAGAGGGCCACAACTTGATAAATAACTTTCACCTGTTCACTCTCAAGAGATCACAACTTAACCCAAACACAAATGCAACATCACTGTTCGCGCTTTCCCTGTTTGCTCTCAGGAGATCACAACTTAATATAAAACACAGAGAACTTTTTCACCCTGAGAGGTTTGCATTCAAGACAACGAGGTAACACAGCACTCTCGTCTCAAGGGATCCTGTCCGTGACGCCAATTTAAAAAATGTCCCGATCCGATATCGGGGAGGGTTCTTAAACAATCCCGAGAGCGAGATTAAGACACAAACGAGGTCAGATGCTGCATAACCTTATAAACTTTATTTTCTATAACAACTAATAAGAGCGATAAGACAGAGAGGAAAAGAAAGGAAAAGGTCGGAATCCCTAAGCAAGAACACGGTAGAGGCGCAACTAATTACCACCACCACGACTGGGGATCCGGCGATGTTCTGTTGGTCTGATGATGCTCCACGTTCCTGGCTCCGAGTTGGTTCCCCTCTTCTAGTTGGTTCCCATCTTCGAGTTGGTTTCCCTCTCCAAAGGAGTACACAGTCTGTCTTTTTTATAGTCCCCGTCCCCACAGTTTGTCTGCCCATTTCCACGGGGCTCGTTGTTGTAGGTGCCACCCCGTGGTCCTCCGTGCGCGCATGCCTGGGTGTCCATGGTGGTCGTGCTGGCGAGGGCCCGATCTGTCTCGCCGTGGTTTCCCCTCCACCCGGCTCACGTGTAGGCGCAGCTCGATGGGGGACAGCTGAGACTGCTGATGTTCTCGTCTAGGGCAGATGTGGTTTTCATCGGGGACTGTATGTTTCCTTCAAGATGTGCTCCTTTATGCTGAGTCAGGAAGTGGTCATCGTGGAGACAGCGATGTTGAGACATACTAAAAGTCCAAAAAATTCCTTACAGCCACTAACCATATTTGTCATTTACATGGCTAATTCTAATGGAAGCTTTATTTGTTGCATTACATGATAAACCACTTCTCCACTTCTTCTAAGCATGCAGTTACAAGCTTCAGAGCAGCACCTTGCTCTTGCTGTGTCTCACTTCAGAGGACTGTCTTTCCCTGTGGGTTTTTAGTGTCTGGAAAACATTCATGCACATCATGGAAAGAAGGAAATATTACACTGCTTTCTACAAAAAATATCTTTCCCAATTCCCTTCCCCATTCCTTTCTGAGATGTTTTTAGGTCAGATATTGCTATTTAAAAGTGAAATCTCTCTCTTACCCATGGCTCAAGCAAATGAACTCTTTGCAGGGAATCTGCTGGAAATTGCAGTGCAGGAAGAAATTTTCCTGTAAAACTACAAAACAACTGCAGTCCCAGAATAGCAATAAGCTCTGGGAAGCCATTTCTCAGCTACCAGAATTGCTTGCCTTCCTACACTGGTCTACAGCAAGTCCTGTGTATGCCATGTGCTGTCTTGCACCCAAGAGTTGCTATCTGTGTAGTCAAAACCAGACCTTCCTTGACTGGGGACAGAGATGACTAAACTTCACCCCCAAATAAGAAAGTAAGGCAGAAGTTTTTAAAATAACTATATTCTATTCATTAACTATCCATCATAAGGAAAGATCTGCAGAATCCCAACAGCAGCTTACCATGGCTCAGTGGTTTCTGATGGGAAAACAAATACATCACATAAAGGGAATAAAGTGCTTTTCTCTGGTTATCATTCCACTCCAGACTTTTGTGTCGCAGATTTCCTGGCAGACTCTCACAATTGTTTCCTCCTGCAGCTTCTGGAAATGATCTTTTCTTCACTACAGAGAAATATGCCCACAGCAGAGATGGGTTTTATTTGTAGTATTCTTTTGTATTTTTCCATTTTACCATTAACTGATTTTTAAGCTCTCAATCTCTTTCATGTGTATGAACATCCTTGCTGTCAAGACTTGTACAGTGCTCCAGGTATTTGTTGATATGTCCTGAAATCTCTGCCTATTAAGGTATTCATATTGTTGTTAAATCTTTGATGAGCACACTGGGTCTGAGTCATCCCATGGACTGCATCGAGCAGCTGGTGCATTTCAGTAGTGCAAATCTGGATGCATATGAGGAGCTGAAGGAGTGCACAGAGCAGGTCCCAAAGAAGTGGGTCTGATACAAAGTTCCATACACAGCTGAAATAATACTCCATAAATGAACTTTCCTTTTTGATTTGTTAAAATTCATGTGCACAGGCTGTCATGAAATCTACTATTCCAAATGGGTTATTAAAGAAAAATATCCAAAACAACTACTTTTAACTTTGAGTCTGATTATTTAGCTAATGAAATGGAACAGCAGGCATTTGGATATGAGCTAGCTGGCTAGTCCTTGCTCAGAGAGTGCCTTTTCTCCTCCCCCATTCCTCCTCCTCGGTAGCTAAAGCAGTGGCAGCTCCTTCTCCCGAGGTTGCTCTAGCACAGCGCTGCATGGGGGCCAGCTGGCTCGTTTGTCTTGCCTGGATACTGTGCCACCTTGGAAACACACCAAGTCCCCACCTGTGCAAGGCCTTAGGATTGAACAGTGGCCTGCGAATTGCAGGATATTTGACTATGATTCAAATGGATACCACTAGGGTTTTTTTTTTCCCCTAGCCAATGTGACTGCAAAGCACATTTCTGTGAGGGCTGGGGAAGAGCATATTGAGCCTATCACCTGATGAAGTGGTTAATCTCTGCATGGCATCTTTTACCTGATGAAAGACATCACATGTGGAAGTTAGCATTGCTAGCTGTTTTCCTCATGACACCTGAAATATCTCAGAATGAATGGGTTCAGAAATGAGCATTCCCTGCCTCTCCATCACTTCCAACTCCACTGTGAAACATACTCATTTCTTCCATTACTTTCTTCAGTGATTTCAGTTGCTTCCTATGTACACAGCATTATTTATGTCTGTGCTTGTGATTCGTTACATTGCTTACAGGTGTCTAGAGTCTGGAAGCCTCCTGTAAAACGTGATTTGTAAATACATCCTCCATGTGAGGTGGGGAGGAAGAGAGGGCTCTAGCACTTTGTTGCCTGCTGCACTGCTGAAGTATGAAGGTAAGAAATAAAAAAAAAATCTGTTCAAAGAAATCTGTTCTCTATTGAAAGACCTTAAAAAGGACATTTAAAATTAAGAGGAATGGTAAATTGTGTATATACATATATTTATCACTAAAGTACCGTTTGGTTTTAAATCATAGCTGCAAAAACAATTCCATCCTTACTTTTGAGAGAGAACGAGATGAGGGGACTGAGAATTGTCCAGGCTCTTCCCCTCAGTCCTTCTGCCCATTCTAGAACATTGCTTGGTGTTTCTCTCTGCTCCTAGCATGTAAGCAGAATTTGGCAGCTAAATGCTGCGAGAAATTAAATGGAGCAGTCCCACCTGAGATGTGATGGGAAATAGAGTCAGTCTTTAATCTAGTTTTCTATACCTTTGATGTCTCTGACTTTGCAACTTCTCTGCATTTTTTCCCTGCATATTTCCTAGATTTAACCACTCTAAGAACTGAGGAAACCAATGCTGCCACAGAAAAATCATATTGACTATAATAACATGGCAGGGTCAAACAGCAGTATCGAACATCTAAAATCCAATACACAAATCTCTTGACTCTATCACAGGGTGAGATAACAACTTGTCACTCTGTTCCCAGAGCAGCCATATGATGAGAACAAGATGAGCTTCTGCTAGCAGTGGAAGGATGGGGAATCTGGTGATATCTGGCTCTGTCAGGGTTTGAAACAGAGAGTGCTGCCTGACGCAAGCCCAAGGCTGTGCTTCTATCTTCACCTTTGACCTCTCCCTCCCTCAAGTGCAGATTCTTTCTGTCTTATCCCAATACTCCCTCCTCCTTCTTTGTCTGAGACACCAATTTCTCTCAAAATGGTTAGAACCAGCCTCTTTTTCTGTTTGGGAATAGCCCCCCGGAAACCAAAATAGAGATCTGAACCTTGCTTTACTCAAGCCCTTCTGCTGCAACTTTCAGCATCTAGGTGTTTTTTTTTTCCATGGTCACACAGATCCAGCCACTTGATCAGCTGCAACACCTTGCAAGGACTGGGAAAAACAATTGGCAAGCAGATTCCTGTTTAGTTAACTGGTTTCAGTAATGTGGAAAAAGCAGTGCATTCCCCTCCTCCATCAGCTCTCCTCTGTGACACAGCAGAGTATTTTTTTCTCTGCAGTGCTTCCAACAAAACTCAGCCTGAGGCAGAGAATCTGGCATAGAAAATTTTAGTCCAAATAGTTAGGCAGAGATATAAACAGCTAAAATAGGATCTTTCAATGGAAACTGTCAGGCAACTGACAATAGGTGGTATCACCAGCTCTGTCTATTGCCATGTATATCCAGCCTTCCTGTGCACCCTGTGTTTGGTGGGGCGACCTCAGAGGAAAGGAAGACTTGAACAAGGGAGTGTGAACCTTTCTCTGTAAGTTGCCTATAGCTGTTCAGATGTTTTCCATTTTATCAGCATCAGTGGCAAGATGTAGCATAATGAATGTATGAGTATTATTAAACAATTAGCCAGGTGACATTTTTGGATTTTATATTACCCTCTAGTAAAATGTGTAACACTCATACATTAGTAAGTGATTAAGTATTCTGCTGGGTCTCAGACTGCAAGTAATTATGTGTCATTTTAAAGACAGCCAAAGGAGCAATGTAAAATGCTTAAATGAAAAAGAGAGAAAGTAGAGAAAGACAGACCTCAAGAAAATGAGAAAAAACTCATGATCTGCACTACCTTATACTTAGAAGATACTGATGTAGCATAACACACTTAAAATTACAGCTGCATCAATACCTGATGGGAAAAAATAATTTAGCTCAAACCAAAAAGAAAACTGAAATGTTTTTACTGAAATAAAAATTCTTCTCAATGTCTTATACAAGTCTTCCAGAGGTTAATTACAAAAATAGCTCCTTGTTACAGCCAAGCCTTAGGTAGAAGTAGCCTTCTCTACAGACCAAGTGGCAAATAACATCTCTCACCTTCTAGACAAATAAATACAATTTGTATTCTATTCCATTCTATGAGCTCAGCCTTTCTCCCTTGTTAGAGGGGAGCTTTATCCCATAAAACCCCTTTCCCTCCCCCAAAGTACTTATGGTTAGAACAATGATACTTGTTTGCTGACTTGAGACTGAAGCAGAACTGCCATCTTTCCCCCCACCAGCCATTTGAGTCCTTGCCATGTTACACTAAGTGTACTACCACTAGTAGTAATTGCAGATGACTAAGTAGCGCATTGGTCCAAGAGGGAATGCTTTTTACCCTTCCCTGTTTGACAGTGGTGGAGAGAGATGGAAGTCAGTTCCATCACAAAATCCACATGCAATTTAAAACAACAACAGTAAGAAATATAGCTGGGCATGTTTTCTGCTACCTCCTCCACAGACTTGTCTCTGTTCGTCCAGTGGGTGGCATGTTCATAAGAACATCCTGCAAAATGATTGGGACTATCTAGAGATGATCTGGGAGTCCCTCATCCTTTTCCAGGGATGTAAGGCTGCTGTCCCAAAAACAGCTCTCAGAGAAGCCAGGTGGCAACAGAAGCCTCAGGAACTTTCCAATTTCATGCAACAGCTGGACTGATTCTGGAGTCCTAATAGGAGAATAAGAGCAAGGCTTCCCTGCCTGGTGGAGACTGTAGAAGATGCTTTTTTGCAGATGTATCTCTTCTTTTCTGGGATGCCCAGCCTCTGATATCTCTACCTTGCACACCTGTACAAAGGAGGTGAAAGGTCCCAAACCACTTTCAGCTAACACAGAACAGGCTTCACTGAAACACTCTCAGATGAACTTCAAGGTGGAGTTTTTTTTAACCTTGACTACAGGAGGCTCTGTGTAATTAATCTGTACAATAGAATGAGTCCTGAGAACATTTCAATATGGAGGCAATATTTAGCTGTAGATCTAATGTTAATGTTTCAGTACTGTTTGTTGGAGGAAGACTGGCATTTGCCTTGCTGTTCTTGCTATATGTGTCCCTTCCCACCCATGAACTGCTTAAAGTAATTTTTTAAGCCACACCAACCCAGACTCCTGGAAACTAACCCCTGATGGATGATGTAATTTGAATGAAGGATTCCTTATCTTCTTCTAGAGTAGAGGCACTTTAGCTGTTCCTCCTTCAGATATTTTACAACCAGCAGTAACAATAAAAGAAAGAAAGAAAGAAAGAAAGAAAGAAAGAAAGAAAGAAAGAAAGAAAGAAAGAGAAAGAAAAAACCCTGGAAACTTTTTACATTTTTCCTATTGCTATGGAAACGAATTTTTATTTTATTTCCACACATCAGTGCATGTTATTATGCTTTATTATGAAACTCTGGTAAGTCTTATCTTCCTATAATGAAGAGCTTTAATGTAATTTATGTAATGTCCCTTGAATTGTTGCAGAAGTGGTAAATCTAGACTTTGAAGTAATGCTTTACAGTACAATTTTAATGGGATATTTTGCATATCAGCATCTGTGGTTTCAATGACAAGTTTTTGCCTACCTGAGAGAAACTTGGGTGGGTTATTTGAAGACACCAGAAAAATGGCTACAGGTGGTGTCTCCAGGCAGACACTGAAGGTACAAGAAAGAGATCTGAAAGAGATCTCACTATATGCAGTGCTACAGATATCTCCTTAGATGCAGACATCCCTCTGGAGATCCTGTTATTTCCTGTTAATCTTCTGCAATCTACCATGTAGACTTCATTTATGCTGTGCTGGGGGGATCTTAATTTGTTTTCTAAGACTCTCTGCCTGTGCTCTTCTCAATATCCATACCTAGACCAGCTGTGGAAGCAAAACATCTTTTTCCTTAGAGTATTAAGTAGGCATTATATCCCGTCACGTACTCCATGAACAGTCAGATATATGAGAAAAGCTGAAAATTAATCAATCCATGCCTTTTCCATGCTGAATTTGTTAAGTCCTACAGAGATCATAGTTTTGATTAATACTTGCCACATGAGACAACTGACTGTATCTAGTGCTGTCCTAGTTGGCCTGTATCTAGTGCCAGCCACTAGTTGGTCAAGCCCAGGTGTACTGTGTGTTGGTGGAAAAGTGTTGGTAGTGGGTGGGCTGCAGTGTGACCTCTGAGGGGAGACTGGAGGCTGCCTCATGTTGGAGACAGCCAGTTTCAGCCAACGGCCCCACTGCAGAACACAGCTGAGCCTGCCATCCCAGCTGGTGGTGCCTTGATAAAAGCATATTTAAGAAACAGCTTTTTTTCTGTCAGAGCAGAAAAATACAAACCAAACGATGGGGCCTCCTTTTGAAGATAACATAACATAACATCAGTCAAGAGAAGCACACCTCTATTAAACCCAACTCCTCCCAGGAGAGTTTAGCAATATGCCTTGAGGACCTTCCTGGGTGCCCAAGCTGGACTACTAGCTGGATGCTCAGGAGGAGTTTCCAACCTCATGCTCAGCACTTCCTGGGGGCCTGAGAGCTGAGGGACCAGCCGGAGAGGTCACTCCAACCCCACTTTCCCCTGAGCCAGCTAGATTCTCCCAGGACTTCTGTCATTTAGTTTTCACTGTAAATAGCAAAGGGTAAGGGATGGTTCAGGACCAGACCAAATGGTCTTGACAAGTAGCTCTTGCAGCTGCTGTTGGTCCATCTCTCTCTCAGGGCTCATAAACTAAAAACTACTGTTGCAGGCTGGCTGCTTAAAAGAACTATTTCCCACTTCTGGCTCTAGATTCATCTAATCCCTCTGCTACTAGTGCCAGTCCTGCTGAGTCAGCTCCCTTCTCTGCTGGACCAGCATCTGTATCTCCTGACTTTGCAACTCCTGCAGCATCAGTTTATCTATTTTACAGCACCTTTGAGCACACAGTAGAGAGTGGGGTCAAAACCAGAGACAATACCTTTGTACTGCATATCTGGAGGTCTTTTGCAAAGCTATATAGATGAGGAAAAAAAAAACCCAACAGCACAACACTGCTTCCTGGGCTTCATACAGAAACTGCTGCACAACCCATCCATCAACTAGTACAGGTGCAAGCCAACAGCTGGGTTTTTTTGCTTAAACAGTGAATATACTTGCTGGAGTGGCGCTTACTGATCATATCAGCTATCACTGAAGTATTGTTTTGCAGTCATTGTAGCCTCTTGGGATCCATACAGGAGCATGCAGGAAGATTGTACTCCTTTTTCTGTCACAAAAAACTTGAGGTCTCTAAACCTTGTCTTCCATAAAGCTCAGTCTGCTCACAGAAGAGATGCTCTGCTGACCTGTCTCTATCACCCCCACTTCTAATTATTGTGGGAATAAACCATCTTGGAAATTAGCTACCTGCAGTTTTACGTGGGAATGGACTGTCTGTGGATTTTTAGATATGGAAGAAACCATGACTATGTGTGTCTATCATCTGGGGTAATATTTCAGCATGGGTTTATGAAAGGCTGGTCCTGCTTGACAAACCTGATCTTCTGCAACAGGGCAACCTGCTTATTGGATGATGAAAGGCTGTGGATGTTGTCTACCATGACTTTAGCAAGGCCTTTGACACCGTTTCCCACAGCATTCTCCTGATGAAACTGGCTGCTTGTGGCTTGGATGGGCACACAATTCGCTGGTAAAAAACTGGCTGTATGGCCGGGCCCAAAGTGTTGTGGTGAACGGAGTTAAATCCAGTTGGTGGTCGGTCACGTGTGGTGTCCCCCAGGGCTCAGTTTTGGGGCCACTCCTGTTTAACATCTTTATTGATGATCTAGACGAGGGGATCGAGTGCACCCTCAGTAAGTTTGCAGATGACACCCAGTTGGGTGGGAGTGTTGATCTGCTCGAGGGTAGGGAGGCTCTGCAGAGAGACCTGGACAGGCTGGAGCCATGGGCTGAGGCCAACTGGAGGAGTTTCAATAAGGGCAAATGCTGGGGGCTGCCCTTGGGCCACAACAACCCCCAGCAGCGCTACAGGCTTGGGGAGGAGTGGCTGGAGAGCTGCCAGTCAGAGAGGGACCTGGAGGTGTTGATTGACAGCCGGCTGAACAGGAGCCAGCAGTGTGCCCAGGTGGCCAAGAAGGTCAATGGCATCCTGGCTTGTGTCAGCAATAGCGTGGCCAGCAGGGACAGGGAAGGGATCTTACCCCTGTACTCAGCACTGGTGAGGCCGCCCCTAGATTCCTGTGTTCAGTTTTGGGCCCCTCACTACAAAAAGGACATTGAATGACTCGAGCGTGTCCAGAGAAGGGCAACGGAGCTGGTGCAGGGTCTGGAGCACAGGTCGTACGGGGAGCGGCTGAGGGAACTGGGGGTGTTTAGTCTGGAGAAGAGGAGACTGAGAGGAGACCTCATCGCTCTCCACAACTACCTGAAAGGAGGGTGCAGAGAGCTGGGGATGAGTCTTTTTAGCCAAGTAACAAGTGATAGGACAGGAGGAAATGGCCTTAAGTTGCATCAGGGAAGGTTTAGACTGAATATTAGGAAGTTAGGGGGTTGTTAGGTGTTGGAATGAGCTGCCCAGGGAGGTGGTGGAGTCCCCATCCCTGGAGGTGTTTAAGAGTTGAGTTGACATAGCTCTTAGGGATATGGTGTAGTTGAGAATGGTCAGTATTAGGTTAATGTTTGGACTGGATGATCTTCAAGGTCTTTTCCAACCTAGGTGATTCTGTAATATGGGTGCTAGGACCATGATTCTGTCTTGGAGACAGAATTAGAGGAGAGAAATGATAGGGTAGATTTACCTATGTCTAGACAGTCACAGGAATAAACACTGAAGATAGATGGTTCATATTTGGTGTGGAATTGCCAAATGCTGGTAGTTCTGAGCTAGCATGGGGAAGTGAGGGATATAGTGCTATGGAGGGGTAAGCATGGCCAGGACATCTTCTGAAGAGGGCTCAGTCCAGGCCAGTATTCATCACAATCAGGTTGAAATTTTAGAGGAGAAGTTTAATGGAAGTTAAACACAGAGTAAGAGTTGCCTATTTGATGTAAATTTCTGTTTAAATTTCTCTCTTTTTGTTTAATGGGGACAAGACCAGGCCATTAAAACCACTGAATAATTTCTAATAATACTTGGTGACTAATTTTAACATATTAAAAATCTGTGGTGCTATTGAAGTGGAATACTTTGAACACTAACCATTTTGCTTTGTCAAAATATTGTAATTTCACTGTCTTTGATTTAAATGTAGTTCCTTAAATCTCAGCTACACATAAGAAGTGAGTCATGAATTTAAATGGCACAGATTAAAGTCTAACCAAATATATTCATCATTTTCACAGGAGATATTGATCTTGTCTGCCCTTTACATTGTAGCTATATGTAATACAACATGGCTGTTACTGTCAATAGGGTATGTTCATATGAAAGGGAAGAGTTTCTGGTAAAAATACTGTATTTCCCGTTGAATGCCCATGTACCTGCAGAGCATGTATATTCTTTTAAATATATCTGTGATTGCAGCTCCCATATTTTCTGTTCTCATTTCTAGAAGGGAGACATTTTGCATTCTTTGCCCAGTACACATAGTCTGGCCATTTCTGAAAGATGCATTAAAGTAAAAAAAATATAAGATATGTGTTAGGTAAGAGCACAGAAGCAAACAAAAGTGTTTTTTTTTTTGAAGTGGGAATATGTTAAAGCTGCAGACTCTAACTCTAAACCTAAATACCTAAAATGACATAACTTATCCAGACACACATAGTTCCTACACATCTTCCTCTTCCATCTTTATACTGTAAGGACCTCTTTGTACATATCTTCCACTGGCTTCAAATTAATCCAGATCTCTGTTACCTGGGTAGTTACATGCTCATGGTTTTGGTCAGTAATGGCACAACTTTGCAATATATGTAAATATATGTACGTTCCTGGTATATATATGTAAATATGTATATATACATGTTCCAGAATCTTGCCTTGTGAAGATTTCAGGAATATACTGCCAGGATAGTGGCTATGGGGAAGAGAGATTGGAGAGTGCTGTAGGGATCCTTCCCAGCAGTCTCATACTTGCATTTTCTCTTACATGGTGCAGCATTTCTCCTAAGAGAATGTGCCCTGGGGACATTCAGGTGCAATAGGTAGGGTTTCAGTTACACCAGACTATTAAGTAGATCTTGCAACACAGAGAAATTTACTGCATATTCATTCCTATACCTCCTTTTCTCAAATGCTTGTAATGTTGCAGAAATGCTTATGTATAATTCATTCTCTATCTTCTTTCCTCAGGTCTGCTTTTGCATTTGTTGGCATAGTGCTTGTAGATATAAGATTTAATGTCGAGCTCTGGCCCATTGCTTCTACATTTCATATAGTGAATCATAAGCTTTGTTTCTCTAAATAAACAAGGATTATCTCACTTGATTTTCTGGGACTTGTTGTCACCTTGTGTGTAAATTATCATCATGGTTTTGCCACTGACCTGCTGCCATCTTAAGGTCTTTATACTGTAAAATATTTTTCTCACACAAATTCCCTGCTGTTCCCAGAAGAGTTATGTTAGTTAGTGTGTGTGTGTGAGCTTTTGGGATTTGAATTTGCTCTCATTTTGATTTGTTTTAGCTTCAGTGTGGTGTTTCCTTTTTTTGGTTTGTTTGGTTTTTTTTTTCTCTTTAATTTTTTCTTCTTTTTCTTCATCTGGACCTTTTTCTTCTTAATTTGTCTTATTTCCACTCATCATTTTTGTAGTCTTAATTGATCCTTTTCTCTTTCCTGGATCCATTTTACCCTTGATCAGTTTTTTCTATCGGGCAGTTCCTCTGTCATTGGCCCGAGATGCTATCTGGTAACATGGGAGCCTAAGAAAATAAAGGAGGATTATCATAAAATGTCAGTTAAATCTGGTTGGAAAAAGCCACAATGGTGAGGAAAGAAGAGATAAGATATGTGAATACGTGGCAAGACAAAGATTCACTACTTCTGAAACAACCAAAACAATGTTGTAACAGGAGATGAAATCATCTGGAAAATGTCTATAATTTTCACTCTAAGGCAATCTCCTACTAGGTAAAGATTTCAAGATGAGCAACTAAAAAACATATGAGAGAAACCCGCTGCGTTTTTCACTTCAAGACACAAACCACGTTTTTGTAGAATATCCAACTGTTTGCTTTTTGCTTTTTAAAATGATAATTTCTTTTCCTGCTGCTCTTTTATGACTTGTATCTCCCATGCAACAGATACATTGGTACAGTTTTCTCCCACCACTTTTGTAGAGAGTGAAGATGGGTAAGTGATAATATCAAAATCAGCTTTGAGATCCAACAGAAGGTGATATTAGATGACCCTCATGCTAAGCTGCAAGGAGACAGTCAGGAAGTCACTGAAGCAAGGTGGTTAGCAAAATGCTCTAAGAAGAGGGCAATATTGAAAGTAGGGCCAAAGGCATGCATAATGCTTCTTTGGCCCAAAGCAAGATTGATATTTTATGGTGGTGACATTTTATTTTTTGTAATAAAAAGAGAGGGAGAGTAGTTTTCAGTGAGACAGGTAATTCAGTGAAGGAAAAATAGCTGACTTGTCATGCTGAGAGATGCCCTGTGGAATGAATGTAACTTGAAAACTGGAACTGGAAAGAGATGGAGGGGAGTGGGTCATTTAATTAAAACATCAGCTTGTTTAACATTTGTTTAACAGAGAACAGAACTGATGAAGTGGTGAAAGCTTATTGACAGCAACAGCAGATCTGAGTTTAAGACTGCGTTTAACAGGTGTCTGTCCTGTGGTAAGTTTAGTAAGTTATTCTCTTATTCTCCAGATAAAATTAAAGTCCAAATCACTGTCCAAAGTAAGAAAAAAGTGGTAATTTTCAGACCACCTACCCTAGTACATGAAATGATCTACTGTGGCTTTTAAGCTTGAAGGAGGAGTGAGCTTACTCAATTGGGCCTGCTGGACCATTGGTTCTTGCATAGACTTTAGAAGAATGGCACCAAATCAGTGCCATTTTCAGGTTTTGTATGAGAGATATTAAAGCACTTTTACCAATATTGCAAGTGTTGGATGATGTGACATTGCAAAGCCTGCCTTGTCTTAAGGCATGTCCCCATCCATCTCAATGTTGCTCATGCTGCATGCTATAAAGTATTTCTTCTTATGACAAATAGGGTGCCTTCGTGGAAGACTTTTCCTGGCAGAACAGCCATGCTTTAAAAGCAAAGATATAAGCAGTATCACTGATGTTATTCATGGCTCCAAGACACTTACTTTAGTGAGAAAAAATTGGCTGATATACTTTCCAGGGTAGCCACTGTGTTCTTGTGGTCTAATTGTCATGTGTTGCATAAGACACAGGATTCTGGTTTGAAAGCCAGGATCTTGAGAGTCATAAGGCAACTGAAAACCCAAGGATAGGCTTTCCTCTTGTTCAGGTAGGACCTCAGCCCTGGTTTAGCAGGTGTCTGTCATTCCAGAAAGGTGTGAAGGCCAAGGCGAACAAGGGTATGTAAACCTTGTGTGCGGCGGGCGGAGGAAGCAAGCAGCCGATTCAATGTGAATGATAGAGCAAGCTTCAACTTTATTGAAAGAAATCACACCTTATATAAGCACTCTACAATAATCATGCATACTGCTGACAAATCTATTGGATACATGTAAAAAGCTACATTATAATATCCCAGCCCCTTGTGGCATTTCAGATATGTCACAACATCTTCCCTCTTCTGAAACTGTTTTTTCTCCCAGGGCCGTTCCTTTATCATATACAAGGTCATAATGTACCTTAGTTTCTCTCTTAGTTAACATAACAGTCCGTTGTTAGCATAACTGTACCCTGGGTTTTTTCCTTTGTTTACCTCAGATGGCTGCAATCAGCTCCTGCAGAGACCCATGGCCTTGCTCTCTGCAAGCCTTCTCCAACACTTGTGTGCCTCCTTTCCAAAGTGTGGTATAGACACAACTGAGGCCTCTCCAGTGAAGATGCTACTGGAGTGAGTGGAAAAGCATCACTGAGCCTTGGAAACTGGCATAAAGTTCTGTGATCCTACCACAGAGCAATATATACACAGCCTGGCCAGTTCTGATGCCTTAATAGGTCATTGTCTCTGAATGAGTTGATCTTTAATGTGTCACTTTCCCTTCAGCTTCTAACAGGAGACTTAAGCCACTGCTCAAGTGGAAAATATGAAATAAAGCTGTTGGTAAAGAAAATAAAGCAAGCCTAGAAGTGCTATTAATCTTTCATGGACTACCTGTTACAAAAAAAGATGAAATTAATATATTAGCTGCAAGAGGATATTGTTATTGTAACGTGTCCCACTCTAAACTTAAAAACTTATATTAACCCTTAGAAAACAAGTTCTTGTAGGTCAATGCCTACAAGAGCAGTTGCAAAGACAGTAATTTGGATGACTAGGAGATTGTTTGCTTGGAGAAAAATCTTGTAGATCCCTCTTCATAGAGCTCACTGGGGAAAGCAGTGGCTAGAGAACTGGTGGGTTATTGTTGTGAGAAGTCATCTTTTATTTAAATTTGGGACTTTGAAACATCCTTGCCTTCTTTTGTTGTTATCATAAGACTGTCATTAATTTGGTCGCAGGCAGAAGCTTTGTATATCCAGCTTTACATCAAGGGCTTGAAAGAGAGATCATTTCCACAATTGTTTTTGAACTCAGCATTCATCTCCAGAACATCCTCCAAACAGTAACAGCAGAACAAGATCAAATAATTTTGCTCTTGATCATATTTACTCCAGATGGAAAACTGTCTTTCACTTTGAGCTTCTATGTGGAACATTCACGTTCTCTGTGAACAGCTGCTCTCAAATTTCTTGTAGTTGAACAGGCACACATCACTTACCTCTTCACCTTATTTATAATACTGTTTTCCTCTAATTATGGGAGTCATATACAGTGATTTCAGTCTTTCAGGTCTCACTACATGAATGAAAGTAGATGAGACACTCCAGAAATCACAACTTTGAAATCAAATCAGAGTTCAGATTCTGTTCAAAGTCATGGTGCAAGTATTTTTTTGTAACTACATTTCTGTTTACATACCTTGCAAACCTAGATTTATATACCAAGAAATGGCATGGCAATAACTAGTTCTGTGTGGTCATGACCAAGCGACCTTGGTACAAAACTTCAGTTTGTTCAAAGCACCGTTAATGTGCTTTCATTTTTATAGTGGCTAATTCAACAACCTTAGGAAAACACTCCATTGGGATATGTACAGAATATCTTAATGCTATCATTGCCAGGTGCTCCAGGCTGCTATTGTTTCTTATGTCCTCATCTTCTCAGTGGAAGCCAAATTTATCAGTTTTGGAGGTCTCAAAGGATTTTACTCAGAACTCTACTTTGATTTTGAAAAAAACGAAAAATTTAATTTTGCCAGTTTTCTGGAAACAGACTAAAGTTGTCTGTTGCCCTGTTATGCAACTTAGGGTATTACCTTTTTGTCAAGTTCTGTAATGAAATTTTAGCTGGAGGTATGTAAGAAATAGATTTGTTAGACATATACAGAAATCCTACTATGTATATGAGAACCCCATATATTTATTTTTTTTTATAATTTGAGGGATTTTTTACATAAATGAGAAAAAAGGTAATGTAATAAGAGGATAACAGATTGCTTGATACTAAGTGTATTCCAAAACATTTTGCATTTTTAGATAACATAATGGGCAGTATTTAGCATAATTTTTTTCATATCGTATAAAACTTTAATGTTTTATAATGTTTTAACTCTTCAGAAAGAAGATCTGAAATCTGCATCAAAGATACACAAACATATGACCATATTTGTACCAGAATTTCAGGTTTCATGTGCAATTTCACACTTGGGTGTAATTTCATGCTCAGGTGATTGATTATCTGCCTATTTAGTTAGACATTTTTACCATCAATTATAGTAATTTGTACAAAATTTCAGTAAAGGAATAGATGATTTCCACGAACTTTTGTCTAATGATAGTTTAAAACTACATGTAGTTATTCATGACAGTAACAAAATACAGTGAAATAATTTTTTAATTCCTAAATAATTTTTTTCTATTTCTTCTGAGATTTTCTGGGAATTGCAAAAGTAAAAAAGAACATCCCTAGTCCTCCATTACTGGTTATTACTTGAGCCTGAATATCAGGTTAGAAGGACTTTTGGTCTTCTGACTTGACACAGCCCTTTACATGTTTTTTTAAAAGCCATTTAAAAAAATTGAATTTTTCTCCTTTATGAAATACTAAATCAATTTCACTTTGCAAGGAAGTAGTCATTCTTTCAATATAGAAATACTTGGGACATATAATAGTTCTCTAGTATAATGAAGAGGGAGTTATAAGCTTCTGTTGTAAAATACCTGGATTCATTTTATAGAGTGTCTTTTGCTCTTATACAATAAAGATAATGGAGCCTGTATTCTCAGTGCATCTGAAATACATTCACTTTCAAACTTATGTGTTCAAGAGCTACTGTCTTATTACCCTGTAAATTTGACTGCAAAAGGAATGAATCATTTTCTCATGTGTGTTACTACTGACTTTCTCCTGATTTCAACAATCCTGAAACATTCTTCTAATCTCTGGATGAGTTAAAAGATTAAAGTAAAGCAATCATGCATCATATGCTTGAAAACTTGGTTAAGGAAAAGTGGCATTGATTTTTTTTTTTTTTACAGTATTGTTGATGCATTTGCCATACTAGGATTTACAACAAATAGACTATTTCTGCAGTTTTAATTACATATGATTGGCTTAAAATGTGAAAGTAGTAAGCAGGAATTATAAATGGTTGTTTGCCTGTGGATGGGGTTTAGTGTTTGTAACTTAGAAACATATTTTTAACTTGAAAGTAACATTTAGACTGACTATTTCAATATATAGAATATGAATTAAACCCAGAAAAGATACTCAGTCATTTGTGGACTCAGAGCTGAACAAATACTGAAGGGCACGTAATAAAAAATTCTGATAAACGTTATAACCCTACAGTCTGTAAAGGCATTGCTCATAAAAGAGAAGTGGCCTTTGTACACCAGTTTCCATTCTGAAGTCTGCCACCCTGCCACTGGAACATCAACTATCACATCAACATTCTCAAACAGGAAGATTTACATTAGAAATGATTACATGATTCACCAGTCCCATGGTAATGAGGTTTACTTGCAAGAAACAGGGGTCCATCTTATTGTTAAAACAAGAGGGAGACTTTGTGCCATAGCTGGCTTGCTGCTTATCATTATGGCAGATCCCATCTTCATTAGCTCATTTGTTAAACACCTTATTTTTGTAACTGCAGATATATGGTAGTTTTGATTCATTTGTCTGCTAGAACTTCCTCCGTGCCTTCTTCAGCAAGAAGAGTTGTACTCTTGTGTGAGTCTACTCAGCATATCCTCTGGAAGCCCTAATGTACTTTGGAATATGCACAGGATTTTTGTGTTCCTTTTACACCATTTATGAAATAGCAGCTGATGAGAGAAAGGCTCTTTACAGACTGCTGGGTAGATTGGAGCTCACTTGGCTTTCATCAGCAAGAGACTCTTTTCTCTATGACGAAGTAACAAGAGTATGATCTGACTGAAATGCCATAGGGCATGTGCAGCCTCTTTGGCTCTGTCATATTGACATTACTCTGCCTTCTCTAATTGGAGACATTTTTAAAAAAAGGTGGAATCTCTCCAGGAAAAAAAGATACATTGTAACCAGTAAACTCATGTCAAGAGAACTAAACTAGGATTTATCTGGTTTGTATTGAAGATGATGGAATTCAATATTAACCTAATATTCAATACGCTGTAATATTTGTTGAATCAGTGAGATTCTTTCCATTGACTGCTGTGGATTTGGCTTAGAGCTTTGTTATCTCTTTTTGCTGGATCATTCCACTTGGCCTCAAAACAGGCAAAACTGTTTTTATCAAGTAAATCAGAGAGAGGAATTAAAACACTTCTTTATCCGTTTTCCCCGAACTTTCTGCTTCTTGGGAAATAGATTGTTTTTCAGTTAAGAAAATGTTATTGGTGAATACATGGACTTTGATATTTTTATTCATATTACGAAAAACATATCACTGTTGCTATTTTTTTTTTTTTCAAGATGAAGGAAAATAAGAGAGTTCCACCTTGAGCTATGCCCAGGTATTGCAGATAACTGTTAGACTCCGTAATTCTGTGTGAGCACATTTGAAAAGTAAAAAGACTCAAAGTCTGTGTTGGTGTATAACTAGAGATGGCTAGATATACTAGAGTAGTATATACTCACTGAAAGGGAAGGAAAGAAAGATAATGTTTGTTGCAAATTAGTGCCAGAGAAATGTGATGTAAGATTTATCATTTATTCCAGCTGCCATATAAATATTTTTTTCTTCTACATGAATGGCAACTTCCAGTCTTGATTCTACAAAGACACATGCAAATGTCATTTGCTTTCTTGCAGTTACTGGGACTCCCTGTAATGACCAACATTATGCTTGCACTCACAACTCTGAGCAAGTAGGCTATCTGCTCCAGATTCTGACAATACATACAATTCATGGTAGTGAAAAAATGTAACTACAGGGTGTTCGTGTCTCCTATGGCAGTGGCTACTGCAGTGCTGTCAAAGTACAAAATAGGGAAATATCCTGTTGGAGGAAGACTGTCATAAAATCTGAGACATGTTTACAGGTTTTGGTTTTTTCATTTTAGTTGTGTTCCCATTTTTTAAGTTCTGCTTTCTTGCTAGGCTCTATTCAGATTCCTGTATTTTTAATTTTTGCTATCATCAAAAATTGAAAACTCATAAAAAATAGGAAAATTGTTGAGGAAATACTTCTCCTATAGTTGCATTACCACCTTCAGATGTATCTTTTGCTTTATGTTCATTGATTTTTACATGTTTTTCTCTTTATAAACTTGGCAATTTAATTTCTTTTGAATCATCCTTAATGTTCTTGGTGCATTTTTAAAAATTGCTTCTTATATTTGATGCTATTGCCTTTTGTAATTATGATTTTTCTCTAAGAAGTATATTATATAGTCTGACTTCTGCTTCCTTCATTTTATTCACATTGGATGTAACAGTGAAAGCCTGCTTTTATTATCTCATATCCCAAGCACATTAAGACCTGTTTCCTTACTTGAATTCTAAACATCTAAGCTACTGCAAAAGTTGTCTCTCATGGCTTTATATGGAGTCTCAGGATACTTGGAGAATATCAATAAAGCTTTTCTTCTCAAGTTAGATTATGATGCTCTTTCTGGAAAAAAAAGTAAAATTAGGACTATGAAAGCACCAGAGTTCACAAGTCAAAGACAAAAACTTCCTCATCTTTTTAACTCATAAATTTTAAGCCAACACATCTAATGGCTCAGCATTTATCAAAAAGATAGTGGCAGTGCCACTGCTTCTCTATGTGTTATCTCCCTGTCAGTAACATTGCCAGAATTCTTTGTGTGCTCTGGTTCCCTCTGTTGTACAAGGTGTAAGTACTTGAGTCTAAGGAGAACTTTGTCCAACTGACATACATAGTGGGGATATATATATATATTCAGGCTTTGATTTAACAGGAATTCTATGTTATTATTTGTAGTTTCTTGTATTATGTTCTATATGTAATCACAACCATATTTATTACACTGATTTTGCTATTAGTTTTCAAATATGCTTTTTTTTTTTTTCTGAATTTACCAATAGAACCTGAACAACTCAGACATATCTGATCCCAGGATTAGGCATAATGTGCCACCTTATAAATCCAAGAGTTTGAATAATACACAATAGGTGTGATGATAGTTCACAGAATGTAATGCTCTCCAAAATAAGCTTTCTATGTCTATTGTCTTTGGTTCAGCACTTTCTTAAAAAATTTTCTTCATCACTTTCATTAGTAGAGAAAGCCAACAACATTTTGTCTATAAACCATCTTTTTTTCTTATTTTCCTTATTCTTGCTGTTGTTGTACTTAACTGCTTCACTCGGATTTTTCAAACAATGCTGTAGCAAGAATGAGCCGTTGGCCAAAGACGACTACCATCTAATATTGCAAGAGCAAATAAGGAAAACAAAGGCAGAGAATTTTCCAATTTGTTTCATAGCAATGACACAAATCTTTAATAATGTTTTCATTGATTACACTCGCTTGCTCAGCATTTGCGCTAACAGAAAAATTATTACAGTCTGTAATGTGCAGGACTCAAGCACTGATGAACGTTTTACTGTGTCTATCAGCTACTTAATTAGAATTAATTATTCATAGACTTCCCTGATGAAAGACCTCATTATTACAATAATCATATAATGTAGGTTGTCAGTGTTTTCTGAAATACCTTGCCTAATGGGGTTATGGAAATTGCTTGTGATTTTAGTCTAGCAAAAACAAATATTAGAAAGAATCCTGAAATGTGCTCTGACAGAATTATCTCATTGCTGTACATTGAGGCAGTCCAGCAGATTGCAGAGCCTGGTGCCAGGCCCAGACCAGCCCCTTCATAGGAGCAGAGGGTGAGGACCATACCCATGTCCAAGTAGGTTGTGAGAGGTGCAGTATGTTCCTAGGGAGGTTATGGCAGGACCTCAGCAAGCACAACGCAGGACTGAAATCTGGGGAGAATGGGAGCAGGTGAGTGGCAGTTCTGTCTGCTGGCAGACCTCTGCAGACTGTTGAGGTGTTGGGCTGAAACCTTTCAAGAAACTAGTGCCTCTCTAGAGAATGTCAGCTATTGCTAACTGGCATGAACTAATACTAGCAGATGTTAACTTGTGGGGGGCAGGTGAAGGAGCACGAGGGTAGCAGGTACTCCGAGAGAGCTGGAGAGCCAAGGCTGTCTTGTGGAGCATGAGTGCTCAGGGTGAAAGCCATGAAAATTCCGGACACTACACACTTTCCTTGCAGATCCAGATGAGATGTTTTGTTTGTTAGAACACGTCTGCCTTAATCATCCCTGAACATTTTCCTTTTTTGAGATGTTCCTTAGAGTTTCCAGTTAATTTTAAAGAACACTCACTTATTTTAGAGTTGAGTTCCTTCTACTTCAAATGAGAAGAAATGGCAGAAACATGGTAGGACAGAGTTAAGCTCACTCAAAAGGAATATTTTCTCTGCCGTGTGCTGCCTTGGTCTTCATTAACTACTTTGTAGTGTGGCAGCAGCCCCTGAGAGGTGAGTGATTAGCAAATGAAATGAATGGCACAGAGAAAAACAGGTTGTAACAGCTACCTGGCTGCATAGCATATCATAGGAATTCCAGGGCCATTAGTTTTATTTTGGTAATTTATTAAAAAGATATTGTTCACATAAGATGTTCAAGCCTTTACTCTGCAATTACTGGGAGGACACTGAATTAGCAAAGGCTGTATAAATGGGGCTTGAGGGCTCTCACTTTGGCACTGTGCTTAAACCCAAACTGGAGAGAAAATGTCATGTTTAAAACTAGAAATGAAGCTATTGATATGTCATTGCTTTGTCATATGCTCATGGCATAAGATGTAGTCTCTTATATTTATTTTGTGACCAACAGAAATCTTTCAGAATTCTACTTTTGCATTTTTTAGATAGCATGTAGAAGGTGTGTGGTGCAGTTGACACACTGAAGGGAACAGATGCCATTCAGAGACGCATTGACAGGCTTGAGAGGAGGGCCCATGAAAATCTCATGAAATTCAACAAGGCCAAGTGCAAGGCTCTGCACATGGCTCAGGGCAATCTCAAGCACAAATAGAGGCTGGGCAATGAGTTGACTGAGCGCAGCCCTGAGGAGAAGGACTTGGGGGTATTAGTGGATGGAAAACTGATTATGACCTGACAATATGATCTTGAAGCCCAGAAATCCAACAATATCCTGAGCTGCATCAAGAGGAGTGTGGCCAGCAGGTCAAGGGAGGGGATTCTCCTCTAATCTGCTCTCATGAGATCTCACCTGAAGTACTATGTTCAGCTCTGGGGTCCCCAGCATAAGCAGGACATGGACCTGCTTGAGTGGGTCCAGAGGAGGCCACGAGGATGATCAGGGGGCTGGAGCACCTCCCTGATGACGATGGGCTGAGAGAGTTGGGGTTGTTCAGCCTGGAGAAGAGAAGGCTCCAGGGAGACCTTATAGCGGCCTTCCAGTACTTAAAGGGGGCTACAGAAAAGATGGGGAGAGACTTTTTACAAGGGCTTGTTGTGATAGGACAATGGGTAATGGCTTTAAACTGAAAGCAGATAGATTTAGGTTAGGTGTAAGGAGGAAATTCTTTACTGTGAGGGTGGTGAGACACTGGCACAGGTTGCCCAGAGAAGCTGTGTCTGCCCCCTCCCTGGCAGTGTTCAAGGTCAGGTTGGACGGGGCTTTGAGCAACCTGGTCTAGTGGAAGGTGTCCCTGCCCATGGCAGGGGGGGTGGAACTAGATGATCTTTAAGGTCCCTTCCAAACCAAACCATTCTGTGATTCTGTGATTTCCCAATGGTGCCTGCTATGGTATCTGATATGTCAAAGGAGAAAGAAGCAAATAGATTAGTTTGTTAGTCAGTGTTTTATCTAACCCAGAGAGAGAGAGAATGAAAGCAGTCTAGGAATGTGGTATCTTTTTACAAAAGTGAATTTCTGCCATGAAATTTAAGATCTAATTCCTTATTTTATCTTCTTGGTCTTTGGGTAGCAGTGTCTTTGGTAGGAGTATTTCCCAACAAAATTTGATCTGAAGTTTTAGATATTCTAGATCTATTTTTAAGCTGCCTGGAAAGGACCAGGGCAATTGGCATCTATCCCTCTATTCTTGGAAATGAGGCTGTTTACCTAACTAGTTCTGTGGATTAACTAGAGTCATGGAGAAAGATCTCAATCTGTCTAAGCATTAAATGATCTGAACTACTTTCTGTATTGTGATTGATGGTGGCTGTCAAGCTGCTGAAGTATCTCACTTAGGCTTATTGGTAAGGATGATATCCTTTGAATTGTTCAGGCTGGGCTTCATCTGGAACAAAAAATTGCAAAGCTTAAAGACAGTGAAGTTTGAGGCCACTCAATCTTAGAGACAAGGCTTTCTTGTAGATCTGTGCCTGATCTCATTCTGTCTGCTTTCTCTTTCTTCTCTTTCAGTGGTCAGTAGGTTAGTTGGGTATCTACCCATAAATGTCTAGCAAGGACAAAACCCCAGCTGACTGCTCTGGTGATTACTAGATCGCTGCCTGTTAGCTTAGTGCTGTTGAGGCTGTGAAGGTAAGAGTTACCTCTCACATGAAAATGTAAGTTGCAGAAATGTGGGGAAGAAGGAAGGAAACGAGAGTGTTGGGAAAGAAGGGGAAAGGAAGGGAAATGGAGAAATCTCCTTCCCTCCTTCTGCAAAGAACATAAGATACTTTGTGCAGTTAGTATTGCTCATTTGACAAAAAGCATTTAAACAATTTTGAACTTTCTGTGAAGTTAGTATAAAATAGCAGCTCTTAGAATAGCATACCATTATTAATTCTGAAATTGTTTCAAAGTCTCCTTTTTCCTCCCACTCCACACATTACATAGACAAAGCTACTGTTATTTTTATGCTTAACTCCCAGTATATCTGAAAATGAACAATGAAGTATGCTCGTATTAGGACCAAATACATACATCATTTAATTCTGCTTCAGTTACACTGCTCTGTAGCATGCATAGGGAAGCCTGTTCCTCAGCTCTGTGCTAAAACTGGTTCAAGTGAAGGTAATAGTAGCCCTTTAGCTTTTTCAGTATTTGAAAATGTAGAAATCAATTTAACAAATTTCTATTGACTTGCTTGCATGAAATTATTGCACTGTCATCTGCTTTTCACAGAAGTAGATGTAAAGCTAAAGATTTTTGTGCAAGCCTGTCAAATAATTGTGGTCATCTTGTAAATGATGAAAAGTTATTTTTACCTGAGAGTTATTGCCGTGATGTTGATGTGTGTCGGGCTGACACAGAGCTGGTGGGAGTGAGATATTACTGCCCTCAGAAAATACCCCAAGCTTGTAGTGCCACGCAGTTCATTCTGGTCAGGGGAAGGTGTAAATGATGGAGTAGCCCCTTCGGTATGTTTATTTACTGGGATGCATACCCTCGTGTGGCAGACTGCACGTATTGCATCGACACGGAAAAGGAGAAGCTTGGAAAGCTTCAAAAGACCTTTGCCCCTACTATGGCAAAATGCAACATAAATAGATGTTATGACATCTGTCTGGAGGAAGGGTTGGCTGCCAGAGAAAGAAGAAACTGACCACGTCTCTGTTTCTTTCTGTGAACTTGAATGGGGATGAGTTCAGTAGAATTAGACCTTGTGGGATTTTATTTTTTCCCAGATATTTGGGAATGGTCATCTGGGATGGTACAAATAACGAGTCAAAACAACTCTTAGCTTCCTACAGGAAAAAGTATTCACACATGCCAGTGACTCAAATTAATTTAATTTACCATATGAGTCAAATATGAATCATGATGGATAGAAACATAATTTCTGATTGTCTTGTGATTATTTGCTCTTTCTGAAATCCCTGTGTATATGGTTGGCTAAAACTTTTTTGTGGTATATCAATATATTTTAACTTGTCGTTACATTTTTGAATCACAACATTTGGAATCTTTACTGTATAAGACAGTATCTTCACTATCTTTGTTCTACAACAGTTCTATCTCACCATTTTCACAGCCATAAAAGCACGCTAGGCACATTGTGAGGGATTGAGGCACAGTTTAGGCCTAAACTAGCATGGGACTGGGCATTTTAATAATAAAGTTATAAAATATTTCAGTCACCACTTTGAATACAAGTGTATTTACTCGCACCGGATTTCATAATGTGTATTCCTTCTTAGGGAGCTGGGAAAACAATGCAGTCATATCTGTGTTAGGAAAAAAAGGTGGGTCAAAACTAACATGACCAACAGGCCTAGGAGAGGATAGGAGAAGTAGAAACCTGACATTTTGTGCCGGTTTTTTATAAAATTAGTATGGTTGTCACTAAGGAGGGATTTGTCTCAGCACTCTTACTTAACTCTCATTAAATAATATTCTGCTGGATAAATTTCACTTTTTTCCAATACAAATTTCAGATTTCAGTTTGTCATTATTAACAAATCTGGGTTTTGCTGGAGCTATTTTACTGGCAAATATCTGTTTTGAAAATATGTCTGACCAACTAAATTCAGGCTTAATGAAAACACGGTATTTACAAATGTTGTACAATTCCAGGACCGGATGATCACACTGATGTTTTTCCACAGTGTCACAGTGTAATTAATGGTGGTAATCAGAGACTGGGAATGGGGTGACTGTATATTTTTATGAAATCATAGGTCCATCTTCACTGATTGGAGCCATGTGATCATTTCTTGTAACATTCTCTATGAATCACAGGTCATTATACTTCTTCCATCTATCCTGGACTGAGCGCAGTCCCTTAGATCCTGAAAGATATCTAACTTCATTTTAGGATATTAATGTGCATTTGGCTTCAGTTTCTCATATTCCATGGTGTCTGAATGGAGTTGGACATGAACTCAGAAGAGTATTGTCATGTCTAAATAATGTGATGCTGTGCCTGGCCAGAGATCCCCGGGCTAGTTTTGAGCAGGCTGGCACATGTTCATGATGTAGGGCAGCCTTATGTTGAAGTACTAGCACAAATTCTGGAAACAATTGAGGAGGAGATGGAACAGGAAGCAAACAACCCTTGTTCTCAGCTGGGCTTGTTTGCACTGCGTTGTTGTGGTTGTATGACTTTCCACTGCTAGCTTGACAAACACTGGCCAGTATCTTGGCCAGTGCTGCAGCAGGGACACATTTTTCTGTTCTAGAGTATTTTCTCCAATCTTGAATAATTTATTTCACTCTTGCCTGCACCTCAACTTTATTACCATGCTCTAACACTGGGTTTATCAAAACTGGATCCACTAGCTTGTATGCTTTTTCCAGCAATCTAGATGAAGTTCTGAATAGAATTACTCAGAGATATTTTTCAGATTCACTACTTTTCTGATTCATTTGTTTTGGCTGTATAGTTTATATTAATTTTTTCTAGATGTAAAAAACTACATTTTGCTGAGTTGAACTGTGATTTTGATGTTTGGCCTCTACCCCTCTGATTTATTACATGCACTTTATTGACAACTGTGTAATACTGATTTGTAGTCGTATTTTGTCATGTTGCTGTACATCAAATACCTTACAGAGCTGTGTGGATTGCGTCTGCTTAGTTATTTTAAATCAACAAAATTTATGTTCTTAAAGAATGCAGTTGGATTTGTTTGACAAAACTGATCTATTTCCCACAGAACCATAGTGACTGATATTAATTAGATTCCTGCAATTCTTAATCAATTAAATCATGTACCAGCTTCTCCTTGATTTTATCCAGGACCGATGTCATGCAAAAGTACGCTCTTTTTGAATCTTTTTCTGTTTTGCAAACACATCTTACCAAGAACCCCATAATAGATAGTGCATTTGTATACAGCAGCTGGGCAGCTGAGAATGCATTAATTAGTGTATTGTAGCAGTGACACATTATTTATTATGCCATCATCAGAGAACACAATTAAGTTATTGTAGAGTTGCTATGGTTTCCAAAGGAGGTACAGTGCAGACTAATTACCTCAAGATGCCAGATGGTGCTGAATAATTCCTGAGCAAATGCCCCATCACCTCTGCCTCTCCTCCATTTGTATAGTAAACAAAACATTGATAAAATGGAGGCTGAAAATGTAGTGATTTCCCTTTATAGGTCTCCACAGGTTTCTGTTTGCCCTGAGCATATTTACATTCTTCAGACTTTATTGTTTAATTTTCTTCCATCTGTGCAGTGATCCTAATGAATGAACTGCAAACAAGCACATAAGAAAACTTTGCTGCTGGACATCTTGACTGCAAATACTTCACCTGCACTATACCAGCAATTTTCCTATTGTCTGTCATGGCTATCCCAAGGATATGTTTGACAGAAAGATACCTGATCCTGTCAACATGGCAAGTTAGCTATAAGATCCACTTTAAGCACCGTCTACATCCAAGATAACTCTTTAGCCTAAAAATCCAGTACTTTGTGGATTATGGGGACATTCTACAGTGCAGCAATGTAGATGAACATCTATTTGGACTTTAAGCTTGACCTGTAGGATGCTCCACATAGTGTACATGTAGTCACTGGGATTTAAAAAAATTGCAAAGCTTAAAGACAGTGAAGTTTGAGGCCACTCAATCTTAGAGACAAGGCTTTCTTGTAGATCTGTGCCTGATCTCATTCTGTCTGCTTTCTCTTTCTTCTCTTTCAGTGGTCAATAGGTTAGTTGGGTGTCTGCAGAATCTTCAATTATACAGCCTGAGAGGCAGATAGATGAACTCCAGGTCTACATATGTAGTAAGTGCCAAACTATAATTTTACCATCAGGAGATACCACAAAATATGAGGCCCTAAAGAAAAGTCTTTGGGATAGTGTGTCACAGAGATGCATGCCATAGCCCAAAAATTCAATCAGTCCACAACCAGAATGTCAGTACACAACCAGAAAACCTACAGCATCAGGTCAATACAACAAGTAGGTCAAGCTTTGGGCAAGGGCTTTTGTGCCGTACTTCTACTACCAGTATCATAGGATTGACAACACACTGCCTTAAGAACCAGCCTTTTAATTTAGTATATCCCCCATTCAGAATGTAAATGTACATCTGCAGTGTGATTGGTCTAGAAAAACAGCCATGAAAAACCAGAAGAGCAAATGTTTCCCCTCCAAATTCAGAGCTTTGCCTATACAGAGCTTGCTTAGGCTTTTCCAAGTATTTGGGATTATCTAATAGATATCTCACTTCTACGCAACTTCATGGGTCTTGCTTGTCTCTGAGCTGGTCCAAGCTGGTGGGGCTTCAAGTTTTTTTAGCTTCCCTGTGGGGTTTCAGTAATTCCCATTAAGGGAACTCCCATGAGTAGGGCTAACAGAGGCAGCCACAGATGCAGCAGTTTGTGTGTTGCTCTGCGGGTCTGCTTCAGGAGCTTCTGGACCTTCTGAGGACAAGGTCCAGGATCACTGGTGAATGCCTGGGAAACCTCTAAGAAACTTAAAGGGTGCTTTCTACTGCTGGGTAAGGATGAGGTAAGGGGAGATACAAGGGTGTGATCCCAAGGAAACTCCAGCAGCTTCCCACATGCATGATCAGCTACTCTTGACCCACATTGATTGAAGCCTTTGTTGCAGCTGCCACCAGTAAGGGAGGATCGAACACCCTTTTAGCCAGTGCTTGGGACAGACCTATATAAGAGCTAGGTGCCTAATTGTAGTGGTGACACATGATAGAGCAGTTTCCCCAGAAGGTGTTTGGGCAGATGTCCCTGCTAGGGCAGAGGCTTTGTCACAGACTGAGCTTCAGATGGCAGATGCATCCTACACCTGGGGCCTCTCTCTGAAGCCAGGAGAGAAGCAGGCAGTGTCCACACCTAGTCTTAAGGTAAGTGCAACGTCTGGAGTAGGTTGGAAAGGTTGGAAGCTGGTGACTTCTACCACCAAGAGGAAGGATCCTGTCCCATCTACAGGCTTACAAGTACAGAACAGGTCCAGTACACTCAAAGGTGAAGAAAAGCCAGATGTGCCTCCAAGCAAAGGATCTGGTCCACAAGGAAGAGTTTAGTTAATGGAAAGGAGGTTCAAGAATGGCAAAAAAGTGGCTCTGGAAATAGAATAAATTGGGAATAGGTATAAAATCAGGTAAGGAACACAGGAGGGGGTGAATCTTCTGACACTAAGAGCATAGATGTCTACAAACACTAATGAAGCTGACTTGTGGATTGGGATGCTGGCCCATCTTTTTGGGTGCTGGAGGGAGCTCTCTTAGAAAACCCCCTGAAATTTCCGTGAGGTCTATGTCTGAAAACAGATGGGAGTTGCAGCCAAGTACTAACTGGTGGGAGGAGGGAAGGGTGATAGAGTTGTAATTCAATGGTATTTGTGTGTGTTTCATAATACTTAAGTGCTAATAGCTTTATAATTGTATGCAATAATTATGCAAAATTATATAACTCAGTAGAAGTGATATGCTTATTATTTAATTATATTATCAGATAATTACTTTCTTAGTAGTGTATTGCTTAATCAGTAAATGCTTAATCATTGTGGTCTCCTACATCAGTAATATTTCATGCCTTCAGATTATAGGGTGTGAGTTAGACCCATGAAGCCACAATGTCCAAAGGAGAAAATACTAAAAACTGCTAAGATATAAATATCAACTCTTATTTTGCAGTGTTGGACCCTAGGTACAAAAATGGCTGTCTGCCTTGTCAGATTGTTTAAATATTTAAAGGAGAAATTAGTTTAATCATAGGAATTGCAGTCATTGCATCAGTTCAAGCTCCATTTGAAAAGATACTTAAATATTTTATTCCTGCATAAATTTTGGTTCTTTCTTGATTACAGCAAAGGAAATAATAATTGAAATGCCCAGATCAAATGAAATACTACATTTCTTCCCTTAAAGTACTAGCTTCTTAGAAACCTTGAAGACAGATTGCTTTCTCAAGTCAACAAGTTGGAAAAGAAAGCACTGTTAAAGCATCAGCCAGTTCACTTTAGGAATATGTGTTTCCCAAGATAACACATTCAGCTGCACAGTTAGTTTGAGGATAATACATATAATTCTGGTATAATAAAATTATTTCATTACAGGAGCCAGAGAGGTATGAAATAACTTCTTGCATTATACCATCTATTGATCATGAAACAGCAGATTGCATAGTTGGATAATTTGTTGGGAAATGACTTGGCTGTAATCTATCTTGTTCCAGTCAGAGGAACTAAGTATTTCTTGTATATAGCTAACAAACCAGGACTTTACTGAACACAAATACTTCTACTGCTGAAAGTTTACAAGCTAGACATTCTAAATAGTAATTTTATTTTATTGTAAAAAGTAGTGTAGAGATTCAGCTCCTCCAAGGAAGGATCCAAGAAGGAGGTCAGACATAGAAGACAGGCAAAATGGTGAGGCTGAGAGGCGAGGGAAGCAGATTGAGTAGGTAATCAAAGCAATGGACTAAATCAAAACCAGGACTGGGGAAGTTTTGCTCAACATGCAAATGTTCATGCTCTGACTACTCTATTTGCCATGAATTTTGAATTTGATTAAAAGGCTTTTAGAAAATTGCTTATTACAAAATATTTGCTTGTAATGAAATCATTGCATATGAAACTAATGGAAATTATTATACAAATTGATATCTTTCTCAATTATTATACAAACTAATATCTTTCTCACTCTGCTTTATTTTCTAGTTAATGGTGCCTGAAAGTTAGAGGAAAATGTTTCAAGCTGGGAGAAGTTTGGCCAGAGAAAGGGAAGTGTAAGGACAGCAAATATGACCCTGAAACAGGAACACTAACATACGTACAAATAGTTTGTCAAATTGAACAACATATGCCAAAGAAGTTGTGATATACACATGAAATATATCGGTATGTGCGTTTGTTTTATTTTTAACAAAGAAAGACCACCAGCATTTTTAATTTACTTTGAAGTAGAGTGAGACTCTTCTGCTCCAGCTGATAGCACCAAATCCAATTACTGTGCACCAAGGAAACCTACCAACTCTTGAAATAAGTCATCTCATGTATGCTGGCTGGTGCAGTCTTATGAAATAAGGGTTACAACTATGAACCATCAGGGAGGAAATAATTTTCCTTTTCGTCCAAAAAGAAAAATAACAAGACACTTTCAGACATTTCATTCCAATGAGTGTATATGTGTGTACATCTACTCTACCTGTAGTCACAGACAAACAAAACTTGGACTTCAAGTTTGTTCAAGTATTTATCAGCATAAAGCAGTAATTTTATAGTACATATGTATTTTCTGAAATGCAATCATGGTATTCTTGTAAGCTATATCATCACAGTCTATGCCTACTTTTATACCACAATAAACATTTTTTCAGGCCCGTGAACCATATTACATGATAAGTAATGTCCTAAGTAACAGAAGTACATGTAATTGAAGGTGTAAAATTTCTAATTTTTCAGCTACAGTGTTTGCTTAAAGTAGTCTCTGTATAATTGTGTGCATCATTTACGTGAAAATTCTTGGGTCTCAGAAAACTGATATACCTGTATTATGTGACAAATAATTGTAATACAGAGCTGCTAAAAACATGGAAAGGCATTCTATGAGAATGTCTTCAATTTTGCTTCAAATTTGACAAATTAATGTGTTTTAAAAGCCATACTTTAATGTTGTCTATAAGCAAACACAGTGTTAAAGATGTAGCTGAGTTTCTAAAGCAAAAAACCCCTTCCCTTAGTGTTCTTGACATGAACTTTATCCTGTTTGCTCATGCGAATGATAACTCAGTTCCCTGCTGCACTGTGATGCTCTCCACTGTCAAGCGGCCTGAGGGAAACAGCAGAAAAAGCCCCCACTTCAGCACTTGACCCTTTCTTGTCTCAGTATGGCTTTAACCTTCTGGCTTATTGTGTGCTTCTGGTATTTTTAAAGGAAAGAAGGACTGAAACAACAAAAATAAAATTTGACAGGTGGTCTAGTGCTCAGTCTTTTAATCAAGAAAGACTGGGACAACCATTTGAGCTCCAACAGTGGGACAGTTCAGGTCAATGCCATATGTTACCACACTTGCTGTGTAGTCTGTCTCTGAGCTGCTCAGAAACTCCAGCTGCTGAGACTTAGGTCTGTCTGGTAGGAGTGCCTAAATATTATTGAGGATCTGAGTAATGGCACTAGATTATCATTAAGGTCCCTTCCAACCCAAACCATTCCATGATTCATTCTATGATTCTATATATGATTACTTTGAAGATCAGAATACTTCTGCCATTAGCTGCTGGCATCCGTGTTGTGTTTACACCAACCTTCACAAGACATCTGCCCTTGTAGCAGGCAACATTGGCATCCCTGTGATAAAGGTCTATATTGACCTGGTCTGTAAGGAAATAACAAAATGCTATCACTAAAATGCCAGGTAGAACGATTAAGGCCATGTGAACTATAAATGGAGCTGTATCCAGCATCTGTAAAACAGTTCACCCCTGTGGTCACTCCATATCTCAAGTCCTCCCACAGCAAGGGGTGACAACTTGCTTCCCAGCTGTTACCAGGTTAAGCAATGAAAATAACTGATGAATGCTTTTGCACCTCTTTGTGAAGATATTCTACAAAAAAATGAGGTGCTTACACACTGTGGTAATAGGGAACACAGTAGAATGGCCAGTAAAAAAATCCATGTAAGCAGGTAGCTGATGGTTTAGCAGATGCCAGGTTTTGAGGTCTCTTCTCACTGAAGAGAATAATTTTGCTGTGTGAGTTAATCTTTTGCTTTTCATTGTGTGACTAAATCTTTTGCTAGCCTGTACCTTACATGATAAACTGTACTGAGGATGTTCAAGAGAGGTGCAAGGTGCTGTGTGCACCCTGTTGCACCTCACCCTAAGAGGCTAGATTTGGCAATCCTTATGATTTTGCTGTGAGCATCACAATAACTAGTGATCTTCAGCAAAAGAGTGAAAAATGTGGACATACTCAAAACCTGGCTGGACGTGGTCCTGGGCAAATGCATAACTACTGAAGTAAAACGATTGCACATAGATCTCAGCTTCCATGAAAAATGTGATTGCTCTCTATGTTGCTGCATGCCAAGGTTTGAAAATATTGAAGGAGTGCAATAACAGGATCAAGATCAAAGAGAAAAGAAATACATACATTTTAAAAATGTACAATTGTACATTTACCCAGTCTGAAGATTTTATGGGACCCAACTCATGTTTTGTGAACATTTATGAAATAACGTTGGTGACTAAGATTCATATGGGTCACTTGCTGGGACATCCTTAAATAATGTGGTATCTGTGCTAGAGCTAACCCACCAAAACGCTTCACTTATTCAAGAGGAATCTTCACCTGCCCAGTTGATTTAGCTTCCATCTGGATTTTTGTTGCTGAAAATAAATGAAGTGTGCTGCAGAAAAATGAGAATCTGCCCCACAAAAATGTAAAATACAGCAAAATTTGTGAAGGAAACCTCACAAATTACTTGGTCTGGAACTGAAGTGCCAGCACAAGGAAGATTTTGAGTCCAATAAATGCAAGTCTTTGGAGACCACAGTATAATGGTATTCTAGTGACAGTGCATATCTATGAAAATTCACTGCAGTATCAGACATCCCAGGTGCCTATTTTATCGGGAATCATTTCGCTGCTCAGTGTTCCAGGAACAGTTCTGGACAATGAAATAGCTTTTCCATTCAAAGAGGTGACATTTAGTCACCAGGCATTTAGCTGCCGGGCATAAAGGCCACTACCTGTGAAAGGGGTTTGTTTGAAAGAAGACAGTGCACATGTATGTTATTAACTGGAGACTAAGGGTAACCTTTTAAATTAAATATGCCACAGCTCAGTCAATATCTTGGGCTCAACATCATTGATGGGGGATGATGGTGAGGTCTGAGTTCCCACTGAGCTTACTTAGACTTAAGACTGCCACTGAGCCTCACCAAAGATTTGGTTTGAAATCTTGCCTTTGTGAATAGATATTTTGAATGTAAGAATCTAATAAAATGAGCATTTGAATTTGAATTTGTCTCTGATGAATATGCACCACAGAGGAAACAGTAATTTATATACAAGTGTTCAGCTGAAGGCTGCATCCTTTGGGAACTGATGTAATTCAGCAGTCTCCTCAGCTCCGGGGAGCAAAGAAATAAGAAATAGTAAGCGAACAGTTGCAGTAAAACTAATCAAACCAAACCAAATAAATACAAAACAAAGAAACCCTTCAAAAGGTATTCTGACCGGAAAACCTTTTTATAAATTAAAGAATGTCTCATTCATGAGAAGAATCTTGTAACTAAAAGGTGGAACTAGCATGTGGTCAGTAATAAAGTTATGGGACTGGGTGCACTGAAAAGCTCTGACAGGTAGGCTCAGGGCACAGCCCTTGGGCATGGCTGTTAGAAAGAGCACTGAATACTGTCACTCCCTCATCTGTGAAAAATAGAGGTAGAACTCAAAAGACAGAGATACAGAGAGAGAAATAATTATTTCTTTTGCATGAAATAACTTTAAGATGAATCAGAAATTTGAGTTAGCATAAAAGCCTGTTGGCAAGTCAGTCATTTTTTGTAAATATTTGACCAGAAAGCCTATAGAGAAATCCACATTAAAAAAAAAAAAAAAGGTATTACAATTTTCCTTTCAGTTTCTTTGCCACTTTCTTTACCTGTTGGATAAGAAAGCAGACTGATGCTGTACTAGGAGCTTCTGAGGTTTTAAAACCCAGGGTCCATTCTGACATTGCAGATCCCTGTGGAGACACACTGTCTTCCCCTTTCATTTGCAGTCTGGTTAATGAGCCTGTAAATTGAATTAGATCAGTCTAAGATGAAATGAAACCAAGACTAGAATAGCATTGAGAGACTATACTTCTTTTGGTGTCTTTGGTTTCCTGAAGAATGCAGTAAGATTGAAATAATAATAATATCACCACCACCAATAATAACAACAACTAAAGAACGTGTGACTGAAGATAGGTGATTCATTATAATGTATAAATCAACCTATTAAACAGTGTTCAAATATCGGGTACTCAGCTGGTGAGTCAGTATTTCCCAGTTCTAAAGAGATTGAGGGTAGCTAAAGGAAAAGGCATCGTATTTTTCTTTTCTCCCCAGTGCTACGGTATGTGCATATGCTTTTGGACAAAGTCTGACATCTTTTCATTAAATAGCAAATAAGAGGTCTAGGAAAGTTACTGCAAGTTGGAGTCATGAATAACTGGATTTATAACAACAATGCACTGAAGCGAAAAATCTGGACAGAACTGCGTCATTTGTTCTCAATGATTTTTAAGCAATCAGTGCTAAAAGAAGAAAACATAATCTGTCATCCCAGCTTTTCCTTTCTCTATAGATCAAAAAGTGCCTGTTTTTCTGTTAGCAAACAGAAAAGGAAGGCCTGTCTCCTCTGTTGGCTGTGCCTCTCTAGTCCCCTCTGCACCTGCCGGGGGCTGCTATGTGCCAGCCTTACCCAGAGACTGACTCTGACAGTGCCTGACATCCCTGCACCAACCGGTGAATCACCAGCCCAGGCTCCTCCATTTGCACTAAGCTCTGAATTTCTGCTGGTATAAGGCAGAGATTTCATCCAGCATCAGTGTGGTTTCATCAGTCAGTCCAGACAAGCATTTGCTGACATTATTTCCCTGCTCATAGTAAAGATTTGCCTGGATCAGACTAGGTGAGGTGATTCCCAGTTCGGTGGCTGAGATCCACAGAGCCTAAATGACTTAATGATTCATTGCTCTTGCAATTAGCTCAGCCATTAAACAGACCAATAGCCTAATCCCCTGACGTCCACCTGGTCTTTGTTCACCTCTATACTCAGTCATGGGTTACTGTCATACGGAAAAATCAAACCAGCCTCCTCTCTTCTGCATTCATGAATGGCTCTTCTGCATCCATGAATGGCTCTTCTGCCTCCAGGTCTCATAAACATTCACCTTTGGGAAGTCAGGGCTGTTAAACACTCCTCAGGGGTACACAAGACAAAGCTGATATGTTTCTGTTCTCCTGAAGGCTGTATTAAATTCTATCTTTTCCTTCCCATCTATGATTTAATGCATTTGGAATATATAAATAATTCCTTCACCAAAACTGATGTCCACCTGAAATGCTGGGTTTTCAACCCCAAGCCCCAAATTAAGGTTGACACATGGGTGATTCCCACAGCCCTTCACAAAGGGGGGGTGAGTTTGCCTTTAGGCTTCCCTCCAGGGCGCGGCCGGCCTGGCAGACAGAGCCATTGGGTAAATGAGCCCCAGGGGTCCCACATTAAGTCAGCAAAGGTCAGGTGTTCCACTTCGGGATGAAAGCTGAGACCACTTGCAGGAAGGGGCAGTGTCTGTCTGTGAGGTGGATGCCCTGTGCAGAGTTTCCTGTTGGGGAAGGATCTCCTGCCTCCCTGGGACTGGGCTCTAGTCAGGTCTGGCTTTTGTAAACGTGGGCTGTGTAGAGGTTCAGTATGTGGCTTCCTTGGTCTTATGTATTTGGCTTGTTGACTTGGTTCTCTCCTGTCCCTTCTATGGGAGACTGCATTTCACCACTTATTCCCCCCATTGTTGGTTGTGTGGTGGTGTTGTTGGGGTCAGTGGGATTGATGTCAATTATGTATAATCTGACTGTCTTGTTTGTACCCCCAGTGCTCACCCATGTACTGAACCTTTTGTATCAAATATGATTTGGTTCTTGGTTCATCTTTATGCTGGCTGTGTCCTTTATGCTAGGCCTAATAATTGGCAAAACACCACCCTATGTTAAATTAAAAATAGCACAGTCCTGGGATTGGATGACTTCTGTCAGCTACTGGCTGTATGGGAAATCACAGTATGTGCAGATCATCTTCCTTATGCAGGAGTTAGTCTGCTGTTACATACATGAGAAAAACAAAACAAGATTTTGTTCTTTCTTTTCTTAACAATGACCTGAAGACAGGTAAAACAAACAACATATAAGGATTTATCAAGTATTGAATAAAAAGACACCCACAGAAGGAATACTAGCAGTAACATTAACTAGAAACAATGCGAATAAATAAAAGTCCTTTACCTTATTTTATTCACTCTTATTCCACTTGTGAAATGAGAGCTAAGCTTCATTATTATATGTTATTATCTCTCGAGTATCTACTGTCTACAATCACGATAATGACATGGTGTTCTGAGGAGGAAAAAAATGATAGGAAGAAAACACTAAATATGATTTTCCCCTGTGAAAGCCAGAGATGCAAAAAAAAATATTTTAAATCACTAGTAGTCATATTTTTGGCTCAAAAATATATGTCAAAAATACTACTGAGTGGAAAGTTTGACAGAGGCATGCAAGATCTGTGCTTCAAGTCAGATATAGGGTTTTGGTAGACATTTGCATGCTCAGTAACAGAATTTCCATACAGTCTGCTAGCAGTAACTTGTACATACTCCCACATAAGAGTAAATCTGACCAAAAAAAGGGCTGCTTAATGTTGTTTAGCATTGATCACCTCAGAGTTAAAGTCCCCAAATAAATATTACCCATCCAAAACCCCAGGTTGGATATATACCAACCTGAAAAATATTTTCATAATCTAAGAATAAAATTTAAAAACCATAAGTCTACTCACAGTACTTATAAATCCTTTCTGTTTAATTATGAGAATCTCAGAGTAATTCTAGTAAAACTATATAATTAAATCTTTCTTGTCTCTAAGGAACATTTAAGAGATGTGTTTAAATAAGGTCACACACTAATGAAGTGTTGACAGCTCATCAGCAGGACTCAACAGCTGTTTAACAGAACATAGCAACACAAGGGGAAGACCACCATATCAAAAATTTAACAATGCAGCATTCAATGATCTAGCTGGAATTTGTCCAAAATATTGAAAGCAACATGTAGGCCTAACATATCTACCTTACAAAAGGGGCTGTAAAGATTTTGTGTCTGAAATATATATGAATATATGTATTTATGGGTCAAAAGATGACAGAAGTTTGATAGAGTTTGTTTTAATTTTTATTTAGCTGATATTACTCAGGGATGCTATCTGTGAACATGGACAACCTGGAAAGTGTACTTGGGGTACTTAACAAACAGTAATGAATCACATGAGGAAGAGAAATACTAAATTGAATTTCACTAGAATGTTCTTTCCACTCATTTTATTGCAATGTAACTGAATGCCAGATCCTTTTAATCCTTATACTTCTGTTACTTTCATTTTTTCAATAAGCCCAACACAGAAAGATGTCTCTAGTGTTTCTAGTGGGAGCTAAGAGAAATAGAAGTATGAGGAATCTCAGGACAGGGTTCAGGTATCGCTGCTGCTGCAGTTTTATGTGGAGCTCTGAGAATGGAAATGACTCTCTGGAGCTTTCATGTTGATTTTTACATCTTTGTTCACAAAGAAGAGGGACTGCTTGCAATCCCTGAAAATTAGCTTTGAGAACTATCATGAGTCTGAGCATCATTTTTCTTTCCAAGCAAAAAATAAAAGTTCCCGGTTGTTCCTTTGTCATTAAAATAATGATAAAATGCAGCATGGGTATAGAAGAGGATATTGTTCCTACTGAATCAGTGCTTCCTGTAGCAGGTGGTTCTTCCAAATCTTTGGTAGTATTTGGATTGTGACATTTGATGGAGGAGGACTATCAGATTTAGGCCAGATTTCAAAGGTGTTATAAAACACACCAAAAAAGAAGGGAGCACATTTTATGTTTAGGAAGTTTAAGCAGAACTTACAAGAAATGTGTACAAATATTTTACTCTACTATTAATGTCTTCTAATCTTCAGTTTTTTCTTTTTCAACACAGCCTCACTTATGGTTTCCAGTATTAATGACAGTAAACCTGATCTGAGATGGGCTCAAGCAGAGCCAATCATCAGGAAGGAATCATCAGACAAAAACCAACATTTTTGTCGTATTTTTTATGGTTGCTCCACAGTTTAGCAACCCTTTAGTTGACAGTGACCCTCAGATATGTTCTGTGCTAACTTCTGGCATCCAGACCTCCTTCCCTGGGACTTGTTTGTCATGCTCAGTTGGGAGGTGGCTTGGTGGAGAGTTCGTACTCTGTTCTTAATCCTGTGCTGAGTAGGACTGCATATGTGGTCCCGCAAACTGGTAGGTTCACAATTCACTGTGGTATAGCAGAACTTAATGTCTAGCTTAATATCTAGCCAGTACATTATACAACGGAACAGTCTGGCTGTTCAATTACATCTTATGACATGTTTTTTTGTTCTCTTCTGAACTGGAGTTTTTTATTTTCCTGATGCATTGTATCTCTAAATTTTTTTTTTCATAACATATTTGTTCTTTCATCTACAAATTGCTGCTGTAACAGAAATATTTTTCTCTCACCATTTTTACCTGTTCAACTAGAACACAGGAGAATATATAACAAAGATCTTAATGGAGATCAGCATATAAATTCAATTCCATTCTAGACTCTACATTTTATGGCCAACAAAAATTTTGGTGGCCAACTACTGGCTAAAGCTTCAGAGAGACAGTTAACACATACATCCTATGATGACTGCTTACATGACTAGAAAAAATGGAGCTACAAACAATGAATTTTGAGACTGGCTGTGTAAGAGAAGTAACTATGCCTGTTATCAGTCATCTGACATGGTTCAAAGTTTCCAGCCACTAGTCTTTCAGTTGACTAGAAGTATTTGAAAGGCTCTCCTAAAGGAAAACTGGTTTGTGCCTCGTATAACTCAGATATTTAACACATTTAAGAGCTGACCTTTTACTTTGTTCAGAGTAAATAAACAAAATAAGTTTTCAGCAGAAGCTGAACTACCACATCAAGACAGAAGCTCTTCATGAACTGCCGCTTCTGCGTTTAGCTCAGCAGCTTGACTCCTATGGAAACCTACTGTGGAAAAAGCAGAAATGAAAGGACTATGTTGAAATCACTGTGAATTTAAAGATAGTAATTGTCTACCTTTTCAGATACAATGTAGAGCATTTCTCCCTGAAGGTTTGGAAATGGAGGATTTCTTCTACCCCTGGTAAAAAGGGTAGCAGAAAGATCCCATACGTCCTCTTACTTCATTGTGTGCTTGTGTGCATGGCCTAGGTACATGTGTTGATTTCCTCATTTAATTCCATTATATAAATTGAAAAACCAGTGTGCCCAACTCACTAATGTTAACAGAAACATAAACACAGAAACCCTGCCATTCTGTCTAACAATTGTTTAACAGAAGTTAAAATCTACAAATAAAATGAAATGGCAGTTTAAGGTACCTGTCATATGAATAATTAGACATTATCGTGGCAACAGTATGCTTGGTCTATTCTCATCTGTAGTATTTCTGTTTAGCAGCTGCTATGTCTGACAAACGACTGCCAGATGCAAGAGTTCCCTGATGGATACCTGAACACGTTCTGTGTGTCCTCCTGAACTTTCCCACTGTTAAAATGTTATTCTGGACCTGCAGAAAAGTAGACAGATGTTTTGCCAGTTTAGCAAATGGGAATATTCTTTCTCTGAGCAAGTGGGAAATGCACTAAATCTCTCTGATAGAAACAATTTTAGCACTGCTGTTCAAATCATATGCTTTTGTAATCTCTAAAGCATAGAGCACATTGTTCGCAAATTTTACTTAACTTGTAGCAGAATAACCAAACTCAACTTTCCACATGTGCTTTTACAAACCAAAATACTTGCTTCCCAAAACCAGATGGGACATCTAGGGCTCTTGAATATCCGAGTCCTGATGATCATTCTGCTAACTGTACGTTAACAGTTAGAGATTACAGAATATGCTTTGATTACTACCAGTGTAATGAAGTCAGAGGCAGTTGCAAACAGACTTTGTAGAGTGAAGAAAAATTTGTATCACAAGACATGTCACTGTGAATTCATGCCATCTGTCTAATGATGAATGACACCCGTGTGAATGGTATCAAGTCAGCCTACAGATTTGCTATATATACTTAGTAACCTGCAAATACACAAGGCAAGATGGCCTCACTTACACTGTGCATCGAAACAGAGAGTATAACACTTTGTCATAGGGTAAACCACTCTATTAAAATTATCACATGTTCAGAAATAAAGAAGGCATTTGTGATTTCAACTTGGTTTATTTCTTTTTTGGATATCTGTTTTCCTCCAAAAGTCTCATTTTCATCATTCAGGTTTCATTTTGCTGTTATTTTAATACTACCAATTCTAACAGCTCTTCATACCTTTTATTCTCTGATCAATGCCACAAGGTCCATTTTTACTGTAGTTTCAAATAGCACACTCTATATTTCTTCAGCAAAAGCAAACAATCTTTGCTGCTTAATACACATGGCTAGATATTCTTTCAAGCATTTTGCTGCAGTTTAATGTTATTGATTTGTGGTCCTTTCCTGAGGTAAAGCTGGTAGTGCTCCAAACTTACAGAAATGGAGTGCCTAGGACAGATTCTCTACTTGTATAAGCTGCTGAAATTGAAGTATATATGATGAACTCTGACAGTTAGATGTCACTTACATATTAAAGAAATTGTGTCAGGGTTATAAATGAGACTGGAATTTCCTTTTATTATCTTCTGCTCTTTTTTCCCCCTTTCTGATACAACTATAAAGATCTCACTCGGAAAAATATGACTGCTACTTTAGCTTATTTCAAACCTTTCATCTTAAAAGTATTAAAGAGTTTGGCTCACCTGACCTAATTTCAGCCATTTAAAAGGTAAATATTCAGAATAAGCTTGTTAGTCAGACTTTCTTTGCTTTCTCTGTCATGGAAGAAAGATGTGATGAATTGCCCTCTGCAGGCATCTTCTTGCATGGATTGTGGAAGATTCTTAGATGTGTATCTCAGAGCAGATGTTTGCCTTTCAGGCTGCATTGTACAGCATCTATCTCCTGGGCTTCATCCAGTATTGTTATCTTGACTCTGTGTCAAGAAGAAGCATCAGAAGTGAGCAACTAGCAGAAGCATCATCTTCTTTGTTCCTTTTGACTTGGTGATAAATTTAAATGTGATAAAATGTGAGGGGTTTTCTGGAAACCATATTATTTAGTACAACATCAAGATAATGGGCTGGTACACTTCCCTGGGAGATGGAACAGAGTCAAAGAGGCAACGGAGGTAATATCTTCTTTCCAGGTGTTTTTTGCGGAGTGCTTCTCTATTAAGGAGTTATCTCTGTAGTGACAACTTTTTTTCTCTGTATGCTTGATGCTATGTGTGCTGGAACCCCTGGCCTTGAATTAATCAATGGCAGAACATTAGAACCAAACTAAGAAGAAACAAAACCTAACAGTAGCCAAATGATTCAGAAAGTGTCATAATTACAGGTAAGCAATATTACTGCAAAACCCTGCCACCACATTAGCTTTTAATGAATACTGCTCATTATACGAAATCGCCCTTTGAATGAAGTTTGCCTAGAGAAGCTCGAAAATGCTAAACACAAATATATATCAGCTGTCAGGGTGCAGCATCAAACTGAGTAAGTGGAGTTAGTGTCACCATTTGCTACAAATCTTCTTCTACAGGAAGGACAGAGATGCTTAATCAAGTTCCATCCTTTCTGCCTTTGTTGAGAACATGGAGCCAGAAGATGGGAGAAATATGTGCATTGCAGGTCTTTGAGCCCTCAGATGTCTTATGTCATTAATGCAACCAATTTAGCCTGTGATTTGTTTCCTGCTGGCAATGTGCACATACCCCCAAAATCACATGTTTGCTCAGAGAAGGTCCACAGCTGAAACATCAAGATGACATCTTATGCCTGTAAGTGCCTTTGTCAAGGGGCAAATTCCCCTTGTTAATAGTTAAGGGGTGTTTAACTATTCTCTGCAGAGAAATCTGTGCATATACTTTCTCATTTCTCATAACCAGACATAAAAATATTTCCCAGTGAATAATGGAATTGCCATAAAACTAAACAATGAACTAATTTCTACTAACAGACAACAAGATGATAACAGTATTTGGAGTGTTTTTAAAATGTGTTCTGATTAACTCTGTATTTATTCAACGCTACATTAACTTTTTTAATCACTCAGCATCAAAACCTTTGCACTACAGACAATACAGGCTTTCTCATTTCCTGCATAGGAGTAAAATGGTTTCTGTATTAAAGAATATATAGCATCAACTGAAGAAGATAAAAATATTATGAAAATCTTTGTGCAAAATATTTCTGTTATAGTAGCTCAGATTTTTTAATTTGTGGCAATTCATTGCAAAGTACTTGGGTTTTAAATAAAAAAAGAGAATATAAACAAAGTTAATTACTGCAGGTTTCTAAGAGAAGATCACTCAGGTAATCATGGAAACATGATACAGTTAACTTTGGGGTAGGTAACAACTAAACATTTCCTCCAGGTACCTTGCAGGCCCATTTGAATAATTCCATAATAGATATTTTGAAATATTCATTCTACTACAGAATGTTCTTAGAACTAAAGTCAGTTTTTGGTAATAATGAACGGTATTTATTGTCAAAGCTTCTGTGGGCAAGTGGCTATATCACAGTCAGTGTGATTCAAACCATCCCCAAATAAATTTCACAAGGTGTCTTATAACTGTATTCAGTATTAGTACAGACTTGGATAAAAGCTTTTTTTTCTTCTCTGAAAAAAGAGCAACAATGCATTTTAGCGCTTGTAACATTATTTTTACCTATTTTTTTCTGTGTGAATAATTGTAATTGATAATATAGTGAATTATCTCATTTTAGAAATAAGTGTGGTAACCACTAGCACTATGAAATGTCACTAATCATTTGTGTTTCCATTTTGTAGATGGAAAATAAGTAATTTTAGAGTTTAGTCACAAGCATTGTGATTTTACTTGAGCTGAAAAGCAGCATTTTCTTGCCTGTTGTTCAAAAGTCACAATAACCGCTACCTAGTTGCTGAAAGATTGGAGCCTGCATTTCCAAAATTTTGGCCAGAAAGCCTCCTCAGATGCTTGAAGCTCTGCAGCTGCTTGTGACCGCAGGCGTTACCATTCCGAGCGTCTAGGGACTCATTTCATGCCTACACCTGTTGGGGGGGTCACAGGCTTCAGGAAGCAATTCAGTATTCATGAGTCTAGAGAGAAAATGAACCTGTAGGGAGTGTGTAAGGAATGTTTGCCAGGAAAGTGAGAAGGGGATGGAGTTCTCAATTCTGCTCTAAGAAATGCTTTGCATTTTACTTTGAATGAAGAAAATGCAGAAATGGCACTGTAAGTAGGGAACATAATGCGAGTTCAGAAACAGCTTGGGGGTCTAAGGTGCCACTACATGATATTGGGAGGACATAGTCAGAAACCTTAAGTGTGGTTTGTTATTTTTGCATCTAGATCCTAGTTGTCTAACACTGTGCCAAGCTCTACTTGTGATTTGCTCGGATAGGGGAATTTCCTTCCCCTGTGGTTGAATTCACCTTCCCCTACTTTTCTTTGTTTGATGCTTGTTGCCCCAATTAATTAGCTTTCTCCTATTCCTTGTTCAGATTCCTTTGGTCCAGTCCCTTGAATTATTGGCAAAACAGATCAGAAGCTGTGGTTACTGCATGGCACTAGTTGTGGTTCAGTTTTATTGAATAACACAATGTTGCTCTGTGCAACAAATTGTGACTAATTTCTTCTCCACTGCTCTGCCAGTATGTGCAAAGGCCAACATCACAAAACACCAAGTCAGAGCTCCCCAGTGAATCTTTGTGAGCTTATATGTAAGGCAAACATTGGTGAATGAAGTCTGACCGGTAGGGGAATGAAGTGTTCTTTCTGGTGAAAGAAACATGGCCATCATTGATTTCTTTTCAGTGCTGAAGTCTGCGATTTTCCCCTCAGGTGTAATGTACATAAACAGTTTTTACTCTGCAGATCTTGCAAAAAACTCTTCCTCTTTGTCTTTCTCAGAAAACAAAAACTGCATTCATATAAACTCATGTAATTTCTGTTAGTTGGTTTATTATGTGTGCGTTTGGATTTTTATTTTAATCAATTAATATAATTTCTCCCTTTCTTGCTTTCTTCCTCAGTGCTAAAAAGTACACAATGGCTTTTTAATATTTAATTGACAAGATCGTTTTACAGGTTTTAGTTTAAAGGTAACCATAGCACAAATGCATCTATTATTAACTGCAGAACGCCAGTGTTGCTTCTTGGGAACCCTCTTTAGTTTAATATGAGAACCCCTGTCAACAGAAAACAGCGCTGATATTGTTGTTAAGTGTGACAAACTGGCAAATGCAATGGGCACCACACTGGAACAATGCAAACTGCTTATATCAATGGAAGAGGCGATGTTTAAAAGTGAAATGAAGGCGGACAGTGAGAGGCTGTCGAGGAAGGTTCGATTCCGTGTTGCGTCCTCGCACAGCGGGAGGGTGCTGAAGGAGGTCTATGCCGATGGGGAGGCTGCTGACTCTCTGGACTCCGAGTATGCCAGTAGCTCGGAGACTGACCAAACCAGCCGGCTGAGTGAAGTGGAAGGACAGCAAAATGGACACGTAGGGTCTGAGTGTGATGAAAATGAAAATGAGCAGGATGACTTGCTCATTTTAGTCAGAGCCACTAAAGAGAGGGGGTTTGGTACAAAGCGAGTCAACATCCTCAGCAAAAATGGCACAGTCAGGGGAGTCAAGCACAAAGTCAGCGCTGGTCAAGCCCTCTTTGACAATTTGGCAAAAGTATTTCAGGTAGGTGATGTGGTTCTGCTGGCTGTAAGCCCTGTGTCTGTCCCTCTTAGCTACCCATGTTATTCTTCCCTTTGTCCAAACTTCTCTCATTTATGATTTCTCAATATTCTGCCTCATTCTCATTTCTATCCACTTGCTGTTGTTGCACAGGAGTGGGTCATTGCTCTTTCTGGTATAAAACAGCTCCACACTCCAAATTGACTGTGAACTTTTTCTTTCAAAACTGACTTAAAGTTTGCTGAGTAGAAATGTGTATGTTGTGTTTCTCATGTATGGACCAGGAAAGAAACATAACAGGGCAATTAACTGGGGCTTTATTGGAGATCTGTACAGATCCACTGTACAGGCATGTGTCATGTTTCCACTCCTATTATATTAGTTCTAATGAGTTTATGATGTTATCTACTGTCCCCTTTACGTAAATATGTATACTTGCAAATTCCATTGTGTTTAATCATCAAAGTAGATCAAATTAGGTGCAGGGTGGCAGCAATGATGGTTTTCCCACATGAAAATTTCAAAGGAATGAAATCTTAGTCGGAGGTCTCTTTTATTAATGTCTGTTTTCCATTTATTTTGTAGAAGGAGCAGAATATATGTATTTGAAAGAGTATATGCCACACTGACACCTTAATCAGAGAAACATAGGTCTCAAAAAAATCGAGATAAATGTTCTAAAGAATTTAGGCCATATATATAATTTATCTATATATGTTATTCAAGCCCTTAAATCATTAATATTCAAACAAAAGAGTAACAAGTGTGCAACAAAACTCTTTCTAAAGGTTGTTATAATCTAGAATTATGATGGTCACTTAACCTGTAATTGGCTTCAGAGCATTGTTTTAAAAGCATTTATGCAGTTTTAAAGCATGGGGAATTTGGTATTAGTAATGACTGTCATGTATTGAAATTAAATCTTATAGTTCTTACTTTGAAACGAAGTCATTACATAATATGTTTAGAAATGACTACAGATTAACACTGTCTTGCGTCTGAATATGCATTTATCCTGTATGTTGTACCTAAATTATAACAGTCTTTTTGTCAATACCAACGTTCCTGTGGAAGCTGGGTATTTCAAAGATGAATGTTCATTTTTGTTCTTTACATCACATAGCATTCAAGTAGCTTGCTTTCTTTCAAGCCACTCACTGAAGAGTTTGTCCTTGAGTTCTCTACTCTGATAAAATTTGTAATAAACTCACTTTTTCTAAGTAGATATGAGTTAGGAAGTGTTAACTGGGGCATGTCTGGGTTCTTCGTTGACCTTGATTCCAAATACTATTATGTGGTGTTTCCCTACATGGAGTACGCCATTTTACCTCACTAACCTCATTCCTTTCTAAAAACTTTTTTCCTCTGCATCAGTGACACCATGCTAATAAATTTGAATCAGCTAAATAGATGGACCCATCTGAAAGCATTTGTACCTTAGTGTCCCTGTCATCTTGTTGTTTCTGTCTCCAGTTTTAGGTTGGAAGTTCTTCAGGAAAAGTTCATGGACTAAAATCAATGTACTTTGATTTCATTAAAGTTTCTTTTTATTGCTAGCAGAGTTACAGCTAGGACTAGCACTATTTCCAGGAGGTGTTTTGCCAGAAGAAAGTAATGCTTGAGAGGAGGCAAATCTACAACAGAAGTCCATAATTAAAACCTGTAAAATAATGAATAACTTAAAAGCTGATAAGGAGTATTGGTATTTTACAACAGAAGAAAATGGAAAAATTGAATTATCAGGCAAAACCAAACTAAACAGTTTTTCATACAACACATAATTAAATTTAAGAACTCTCTGCTACAGGCATTGTAAAGGCCAAAAGAATAGACAGATTTTTAAAGCAGTCGGGGAAAATATATGGGGAACTGAGTATCTTCATATTAGCTAGGCCTAGATAACTGATTTCCAGAAATAAGCATGTATTCTTACCTTAAATATCTACTGGATCAAAGACATATATTCAATGATACAGAGAACATAATGATTTGAGGTTTCTATACAAACAAGTTCTCATTTACTCAGAGATAAATTATGAAGTCTAGGGAAGAAGAATGATGGTTTGCATATCTTTTATGTCATACTGCTAGCCAATTTTCTGTGCCACATGGTGAACATAGAGGAGAGCAAAGCACAAAGGTTGGCTTTGAGACTCATTTGAAACTGATCCCAATGTAAAATAGGATTGAAATCTGTCCAATTACAAATGAAGTAATGACTTTTAGGATGAGATTAGAAGATGATTTTGAATTTTCTGTAAGTATGTTCCAGACAATTAATTGTGCAGTAATACCACTTACAGAACAAGAGTTCTTAATTCAAAGAAATGATAAGATAGAAATATGCCTCTATTAGAAAATATAACTCAAAAACTCTTGATCTGGGCATTTCTGTAAATTTCCCCCTTGATTATGTGAGGTCATCTGCAGTTATATGTTTTGCCTCTCTTAGATAAGCAACAGCAGATGTATAACAATAGTTAAGATGTATACAAAGTCCCCTATCCCCGGGGAGAGCCCATTTCTGCCTCTATGATGACTGAGCAGTAGATGACCTCATTATACATTCCTCAGAGTTACTGGTATTTAGCAGGTATTTGTAATCTCAGAGTATGGACATGAACTCTCAGCAGCCCTAAATCCTGAGCACTGATAAATTCTTGAATGCAAATGCTTCTTATTTAGTATTTGATGTATCACTTCTTATTAACTAAAATGTGTATGCAAGAAGACAAATGCTGGGTGTGAGTGTCCTGTGATCATGAAACTGGGGGGGCGGGGGGTGTTTAAGATTTTTTGCAGTGTCAGCATTCTGATTCTTCAGGCTGTATCTGCAAACTTCTTTACTATGCTGTTACCTCAAATCCCCAGATGCTCCCTGTGATACAGGAGACATCCTTTAAAACAAATCGCTTTGCTCAGATCTTCCAGGGATGTGCAGGGATTCATTAACTGAGCTTTTAAAGTTGTACAGTCAAGAACTTTGATGTTTTCTGTTCAAATATCTGTGCTAAAATCACTTCTAGGTATGTTAATGTTCCATGGAATATTTTTTTGGAATATGCTTTCCACATTTTCTAACTACAGTGTCTCTACACAATTGCTTCAGACAGTTTTTTCCCATAGCAGACTCATCTGAAAAAAAACACACCTTCTGGAGTTTTTGGGAATATTAAGAGTGATGTAATACAGGAAGTATTTAAGAAAAGGTGGGTTTGTTGTTATTGTTATATGATACAAGCCTGGCCCGAGAATGTATACCTACTGCCAAGTATACATATATCCCCTGCTACATCTTCCCATGTACATGCACTGAGCACTTCCATCACCAGCACAATCAGCAACTTTTCATTTACACTGTTCCTTGAGAAGAGAAGCTAGGTCCCTTGCTGTATCCCCGGACACGAGCTCCTCCAGCACTGTGACAGTAAAAGTTCTCCCATCAGGTTGTCTCTGCACGGCTGGTGAAGATTGTGAGCTCTGTGGGAGCAGCCGTGTGCGGCTGGGGCCATGGAGATGGGGTAGGACACAGCAGGACATGTAAGGGTTATCTCAGCTTCCGAGCAGGACATTTTGGGGACAGAAAGGCTGGGAAGAGACCAGCCCTATTGATGCTTCAGGGGAGCATGGTTTCCATGGCAACCCCTCCAGCCGTTCCCTCCCAGGGGTGGATGCCACAAGGAGAGCGTTGACATAGCAACCACATTCTGGGAGTGGGGGTGGGGAATGAGAGGGCGTTGCTGTGGCAACACCTCCCCATCCCCTGCTTGACTGGGAAGGTGGAAGGCCAGTCAGCGGTGATCAGTAGAGGTCAGCGATGGTCACAGGTGTCCACCTGGCCTCTACATGCACCTAACCTGAGACTGGAGGGGTGGCCTTCTACCGGGCTGGCAGTACAGTGGTTAAACAGTTAGGAACATTTTATTCATGAGAAATGTACACTCCTGAAAAGCATGAATAACAAAAAGGATCTGGAGCTTCCATTCTCCCTCTTTGTGCACCTCCTTGGTATAAGTGAAATTATCTCCTGCTGAAACATTAACACTGTGTCAACAACTCCAGAACTGGGGACATAACCTGCTAATTGCATCAGAAGCATAAGCCCCTTCTCTGAATATCCAAAGTAATTGTGGTCATATTTCAGTACATTACTAGAAATTTTGTTTTATAATACTTAGAATACTCTTAAAATGTGAATGGGTGTGAATATTTCCTATATTCTCCCATAGAAAGTAGTAGAGAAATAGTTCTTGTTTCATTTAAATTAATTCTCTTCATGACCAATTTTTATGACTAGGCCATCCTTATGATGGCTTCCAGGTGACACAGAACAAAACTCTTTGGGTTGCCTGGTATATTACTAAGTAGTGCAATGGTCATTTCATGCCAGACTGGGTTTCTACCCCAACGTCCAATGTAATGGAGCTCAGCCAAAGGTTTTACACAGGTATCCCCTCATTTTCACTGTTTCAGCATGGGTCCTTTCCTCCATTTCCATACTTGCATACTTCATTGGCCTTCCAGCCTCATTTGAAAGGTCATCTTCTGCTAAATTGGCTACAGATATCATTCTCAGGCAGGGCCGGCTGACGTCTATTACTAAAGAGCAGGTCTGGTTAACATACCTGATTAATGCCTTTGTGAACATTGCATCAGAGGCGATACAGGTGAAGGGTCACACATAATGTACTTGGTCTTTATGATATTTTCCAGTATGGGGTGTCTCAGGTAGAGCTAACATTTAAAGTTGCAAAGTGTAAGTCAATATTCAGCCTGATAAAAAATTAACTTATTAATGGTTAGAGAGTTGGGAAATAGTTAAGAATCAGGTAGAAGTTTGTTAAGAGAAGGAGAGCTATTGGGCTATTGGTTTAGTTCATTTTCATCTTTTTTTACTTGTAGATGACCTGGAAAAGTGAATACACAGGAGGACACACAGAGCTTACAAACCAGTAGGGCTAGCTAATAACATAGAGAAAATAAAATGAAAGACAGCAGTAAAACCAACTGTCTTCCAAAGAAGGCAGGTGCTACAAAGTGCTGTTAAGGAAAGTTTCTGGTGCAATAGTACAAGCAAACATTTTAGGGTGGGTGACACGTTGAATACCACTCCAGCCCCTGGAGCATATTTATCACTACAATCCCCAAAACTCTGTGGAGAAGAGAGAGAGAGATATGTCTGCATAGTCACTGGAAAGGTCACGATGTTGTCCTGTTCACTTCTTTAGCAGATGGTCAGTGCTGACACTCCAGCACTATTGGACTCTTTGAACTCATAGACCTCTGCTAGGACTAGACTAAGATTGTAAAATGTCTCTGAACTTCCCCTTCATATTCTTATCCATACACACTGCCCCATGACTTCCAAATGGGTATAGCTTGCAAAGGGAAGACATGCTGGATTGTTTGTACCTACTAACAGCAACGTTCAGGAAACCTGCTGATGACCTAAAGCCATAACATTTGCCGTAGTAATGCCACCTATATGGATGGAGACAAATCCCAGTGAACTGTAGGTACCTCCTCTGAGGTGTAAAGTTCAATGCTAGAAGGACAACTGGATTCCCACAGCATAGTGTCCCTTCAGAACTTCCTTTGTACCTTCTTAAGTGCTTTGATCTGTGACCACAGTGCATGGACCAGTGATTCAAGTGATTCGGCTGATTAAGTCACAGTTAAAATGGGTCCTTTCCAGAGCTGTTGGCTGAATAGCCACACTGATTTTTAAAAGGAAGATGTTCAGGTCTGTGAGCTTTTAACTGCAGCCTGGGATTCGTCAGTACTTAAGATATTGGTATTTATTCTCGTGTTCTATAAATCATCTGTAAAGCACTGAGCTCAGACAAGTCTATTATTAGACTGTTCATGATATTTTAGGATTAGCTGCTGTTGGACTTGAAACCCATATTTGACATAGACTTGAAATGATCTGTACATAGACTTTAAAACTCTGAAAGTGAGTTAAGAAAGACTTAACTGAGTCATTTTTTAAAAATGTAGGTAAGGGATAACTTGATTTTTCAATACACTCAGCACTGGGAAGCTTAGCAACAAAACCATGATTACATTTATCACTCTTCAAGACTGAATAATTGGAGAAAAAATAGTTGTTAGACTTTTATGCAGTCTAATCAGCATGTACTGGACACCTGTCCAACCTCCCAGAGCACTGCCTCTGATGTGTCCTGGTTCTTGTAAAGGATCCATAAATGAGGTCACTGTTCTTGACACACCCTGGTGTACTGTATGGGGCTAAGTTGAAGCAAGTCTGATGAAAATAAACATTTCTGTTACTGAGTGCTACTGAATAGAGTGGTCTCAGGTTTGCCCTGGCTAGGGTCTAAGTGCCTGTTGTCCAAGGAGATTGTGCAGCCTGTAGGAAAAAGCAGAGCTGCTGCCCTAGGCTGTGAGGGAGAACAGAATTAAATCATTCCCTCTGTGAAGTCTATGCCATGTGTCTACTTTTCCAGAGTGATTTATTAATAAGCCTCATCCCCTGGCCTTCTCCTTTGTATGGCAAAGAAGCTGTGATAATACTTCAGTGAATATGTATATGCAGAATATGTAGTACTAGAGTGAATCAAGACTTTAGGTATAGATGCAAAAACCCCATAGGCTTCTGAAGAAGGACTTAGACACCAAGCTCCAAAAACGTGATCCTCCGAACCTCTCTTTGTTGCCACCTTGTCTCAAAGGCAGCAAAAACCTTTTATTAATGAAAATTTGACTAATGATCTGCCTTGGCCATGCGCCTCAGCATTTCAGTATTGACAGGACGTGACGGTTACCTCCTACTCACGTCCTATGGGAACCACAAAACAGGCGTTCCTTCGCCTGTCTCACCTGCAGGGCTTGATGCTGTAGGTGTCCTCTGAGCATGACTAGTGGATCAGATCCTACACAAAATGTACATAAGCAGATGCTGCTTTGTTACAAATCGTGTCTGCAGGAGGCAGTGGTGGGAGTTGTACTTTGAATTAGACAGTCACAAGACAGTATGAATAAGTTGCTGGAACAGGAGTGGAACATAGGCTTGCTGATTTCAACTTACCATACCGAATACTACTATACTTCAGCATCATGCTTGACTTCCATTTCTTTCTTTCTCCCTCTTAAGCATTATAGTGATGGCATTACTTCAGCATGGAGGTATTCTAAAAAAGCTTGGAGCCTGTGACTTTCTTGTTAGGTACAAGAGGCAGAGGGGAGACTGAATCCAGGTAGCCAAGACATGAGAGATTGCAAGTGACCATGTTCTGCCACCTTGTTTCATCCTCTCTCTTTAAATCTAAAAATACTTTTGCTTTTTTTTTTTAAAGAAAGAACCAGTGTACTTGTTCTCAGGCAATGAATGTGAATGCCAAATGGAAAAGATGCTTCCTGGTTGTACTAAGTGGGATTCTTAAATCATATTGGCCTCAGGAAATTGTCTGAGCTGAAAATAATCATAAAATGAGAGGGTATTAGGAGGAAATATCATATATGCTTTCCATCCTTTTACTTTTAATTATCATTTTGGTAGATGACCTGGAATACTAGACAAACACTAGGTCCAAGTCTGTGTACTGCTCTGGGACTCTTACATAATGTCCCTTTGTGGAAATTCTCAATAAGGTACTCAACTTTTGAATTAACATGGAAAATACTTTGTCTTACTTCAAACTGACTTGAAAAAGAGTAATGTTACATAAACAGCCTATCAAAAGATATCTTAGGGTGCTAGTGAAGAAATTTATTCTACTTATTCTGACAGTAGGGAATTTTTTTTTTTTCCTGAATTGGCCTCTTACAACAGAGATGAAAAAGATGATTAGACTTAATCATTAATTAGTAGCAATAACTCTTCACTTTTTCGAGCTGTAGACCTCAACTCAGTAACTCAGCAGGACAATTAGGAGAAAATGTCTTTTGAAGTATTCTTAAAACTAGGATTATTAAGAAAAGTTTTTGGGTTTTTTTTTTTGTTTTTTTTTTTTTACATGATACAACAGGCTGCCTGCTAGCTTGCTTGCTGTGTCCTCTTTCCCCTGAATATCTGTGTGCCTTTGACACAGCAAACACAAATTTGGTGGAACACATAAAGCTGAAATAAATTGCCTATAAATATGAACTATCCTATATGCTTAATTACTAGCATCATTCTTTGTCATTGACACCTAATTTTGTGTACGAATAAATTACTCTGCAACCAAATATTTAATGGTCGTCATTGCACCTGAGTGTCTTAAGTGAGGTATGTTTTAGTTAAATTTGCAAACATGGAAGCAAATATTTGGCTATACTGGGCCAATTTGTCACCAGATTGCACAGCTGTGCAGTTGTGCAATTGCAAAAATATGGTAATAAAGAGGATGAAATACAGCTCCTTTATTAAAAACAAAACAAACCAAAAAAAAGAATGGTTCAAAAGAGTGTGAAATTGTCTTTACCTTAGTGGTATGATTCTCCAGGCATGTACTAATGCTTTTGATTTCATGCCATGGAAGGCATTAGCAAAAATAGTTTCTAACAAGTTAATTACATTAAAGTTGGATTTAGTTTACCGATCTCAGAACTGTTTCAGTTCTGAACTAGGATTTGCAAATACTTAGGCTAGTAAGCTTACATAAGCTTGACAAATATAAATATGCACATGACATACAGGTATTGTGTTACAATGACCCAGAAAAACTGTATTTTAGCAGTTGACTGAAATTACATTTCAGGAGTCACCTGCTGCCAATTTAATTGGCATGTAGGTGTCATTGAGGGCTATTTCCTTCCCTAAGAGAGAAGAAATGAAGTCATGCTTTATTTGCAGATAATGCTTGCTAGACTGCTCTGGTCTGTCAGCAGCCTGCTCTGACATTTGTCTACTAATGTTGGCAGTTTATTACACACTACAGCAACCCAAGGTCTATGATTAACAGCTTGAAAGAAAGAAATGGTCTAAGAGATACTGCTTTTTTTTTGGCTGGAGCTTTAACCTGTGACTGAAATGTTTGGCAGCATCATAAGTTTGCAGCTCAAGCACAATAAAACATGTTTCAGAATGGACTTTGCAGCCAGAGAGAAAAGGGTATGACTTTCATGCATGAAAGCCACCTTCATTGCTGCAACATCCAGTACTAGGTAGTAGAAAGCATAAAACTCAAATCTCACTGAATTTTTCAAAAACTTTAAAGGTAAATAGTAATTAGGACAGCATCCCCAGCCCGTTTATTTTGAAAAGGAGCTGGAAAAATACAGCTCCTCATCCAAACAGGCAATCTTGTGGTTTTGCTTAACACAGTAGTTATGTTGTGGAGAGGCTGCCACAGCACAACTTTTTACAGCCTCCATCATACAAAGCAACAGAAATGGTCACAGATGAGCAGATGGAGTCAGTGAGGTAGAGATTCATTTCACGCACAGCAAGAAAAAAGACAGAAAAACCATAATTCATTGATAGTATGAATTGTGGAAAGCATTTTAACAACCTTAGTCTAGAGACAGCATCCATCAATAATGTCAGAGGAGTATGTCTTCTATACTGCGGAAATACAACATGGACACTCATTCTTTCTCCACTTCTCAAAAGAAATATGGAAAAACTTACTGGCCAATATTTTATAACAACATGCTGTATTATGTTCTGCATTGACAAATCAGTCAATGCTTGTGCAAAGGCAAAGAAATTTTTCCTTGGGATTGACTCCTGGTAGACTTGATTGCTAATTATCTAAGAAGTTTTTAAAATATTAAGAATAAAAAGAAGTCATACACTATTATTTAAGAAAAATCTATTTCCCCATGCAACTTCTGTAAGACAGAAACCCATCAGTTTCTAAATCTGCAACTGAAGTCACAGCTTTTTAAAGAAAATGTAATTTCATGCCCAGCTGCTCATGTCCTGCGCTTGCTTTACTACCTCTAAATGCAAGGGACTCTCCCTCCTAGCCCCACAGGCAATTGTGAAACATTTCATTGCTGTTCAAGTAGAGAATGTTGTAAGCAACAGACTGATAGACATTGAAAAAAGAGACCTTTAAGCATTCTTGCTGGAGTTCTTTCTGGCTATTGGAGGTCTTAATCTGCCTTTTGAGATCTTCCCTTTCCAGGTGTTGGCTGATGCTTTCAATCAGATTCACAAACTAGGTAAGGCCATTTGTTCTTCCAAATCCTACCATGACCCAAAAATATAACTAACTATTCAGTCCCTCCAAGTCCAAACTTAAGCTGTCATGAAGATTTAAAAGAGGCAGAAGTTCCTATATGACTTGTTCAGGAAATAGATTCTGTTCATTTAAACCTGTCTGCAAAATTTTGCCATGGCAGCTGTTGTTTCTTTATCTGCTGGGTGGTCAGGCCTTTTGCAAACCTATCATCTGCTTCATGCATGATGTTCTTGTGGATCCTCATGTGAGACACTGTGAGGTGAAAGGACACTTTTACAGGCCAATATTTGCAGCTGGATACAGATGACTATCCTTTCTTCTGCTGCCACTGACTGGCAGCATCCTTGAATAATGTAGTTGCTTCAGCCAGGTAGTTTTATCCTCAGCCGCTCCAGCAGTTCTCTTCTGAAGTCACAACAGATAAGGGCAAGATCTGTCGAAAAAAAGATAGATATCTAGTGAACTTTCTCACCTGTCTTTCATGCTGTCTTAGTTCTCCTTTTGGCAGAAGGTTATGCAACTGGCAGAAATTTAATCAGTATGGAGTTTCAGCATCGTTTGAAGACATGATATGATATTAGACTAAATGTTGTTATTGATTTTTCTTGCTGCAGGGGATTAAATGATATCTATGTAAAGGACCGATTGAAATGTTGCTCCAAAAGAAAAGCAGATAGCTAATTTAATTATCTCAACATCTGCATTTGTAGTCATATTCCTCGATCAGAACACATTTAACTTGATGACATGATATAGATTCTAGCCCTATTATAAGAACATTATAATTTGAAAAGTATGATTTTAAGAATAACTATTTCTGGTTTATTTTAAAAATACACATCTCTGGGCCAAATCCTAAATCAGACTAGATCATAAAGCTGCTCACACTGACCTTGCTAAAAAGTTACTCCAACCATAGATGTGATATATATGGAATAACTAACTTGGCAGCTATTTTGACTAACAGGTTTAGGAGCTGGTATAAAGTGTACAGCCTGCTACATTCTGATTTTCAGACATTTTACCTATTTGGTTAAAAAAGCCAAAAATAGTTTACACCGAGCAGCAAAGTCTATAATTCTGCTCCACAGAATTTTGTTCTATTTTGCTCACATAGAAATAGTGGATGAGTCATCTGTCCCCTTTTGTACATCGAGTCTAGCAGCCACAGTATAGCCTATTCTAGGGCAGAGCTGGTTTATGTGTGTCTAGGAGTCACATCCTCTATGTCTGCATAAAAATCTCAAGCTCTCTGCCTTTGGTTTTGGAATCTATTGCATAAAAAAAATGAATGAGGCATTGTATGTGTGCAATGCGGATGGATCTTTAATTTAAAGAAATGGAGACTGAGTGTATAACTAGTAATTAACTACTCAGGGTTTGAAGATGAAGGTACCAAAGTTCTAGGTATTGTTAAGTAATGAGATAGCAGAGAGCATAGTTCCAATTAGGTTAAGTAATATAACAGGGAAACAGGGTCCTTCATCCCTCAGTGCTAATATGGAATGAAGTAGTGCTATAACTACAAGAGTTTTGTTTCCATCAGTATGGTATATTGAGTGATAAGGCTCTCTTTCATTGAGGAGTAAGGACTGAATCAGCACTTCATCAGCACTTTGTTGCATTAAGCTTAACTTTGCTCTTTGCCTCATTCAAAGACCTGTGCAAAATTCATTACTGGTTGCAGAGCGCTTTGTGACTCTCTGCAAGAATACGCTCTGTGTCCACCTGTAAAATGGTTGGCCTTCTCCTTAACTGTGCAGTACAAATGACAACTTCAACATTTTACAAAATAGCCTGTTTTTATCTCAGACCAGATGAGTAACATTTTCAGGTAGAATTTAAATTGTATAAAGCGGCAGGAAAGAAAAAGCGCATTTGCCAGGTGTTTGGAAATGAAAACTAAGCATACTGGGAGGGTGACGGATTCCCAGTTTTGTTCAACACTCCTTAGGAGTTTCAGGATCTCAGTGCATCTCATTCCAGTTTCCATTCACAGGAATACAGTAAAAGATAAAATAACTTTTGAGAGAAAGCTTGTTATCTGCCAAACATGAAAACTCCAGGGTGTATCCCAAATCAAAACCACACTTCATTTAAATCTTTCCTCTGATTTTATTGCTTGGGAAGGTAAATTGTGAAGAATGAATCATAATTTTGAATTTTCTCTGCTGGTTGCAGTTGAGAATGGCACCTTATTTCAGTTATACTTTAGTTGTTTTCTGAGTGAGCAGATGTAGTTCTGTTGTGTAAGACACACTGACTTGAGGGTGTAATTAATCTGCATATGCCAATGAAAATGCAGTAAATTTTCAACCGAGCTAAGTCTAACTGATCTTTCCTGAATACTGGTTTTTACTTACTGATTGTCTTTAACACTACAAAAATCACCAATTGTAGCACTGCTGTAAGTAAGAAAGAAGTCATAGACTATTGTGCTGTTTCCTATGATATTCTGGTTTATTGAAGGTAAATCTTAGGAAAACAGATCCATTCACCACACAAAGCATAGCCTGGCAAAGAAGGAAGAGCCATGTAATATCATGAGCAGGATCTCACCAGCTAACCAGTTTATTCTCCAGTCAGAAACATGATGTATCACATTTGTAAGAAGCTCAACAGACTAGAATTCATTTTCATAGACCACTAATGCCTTTTAAGTAACCAAACTGTAATTGACATTTGGGAACTATAAAAGGGATTACTGCATGAGTAAACTGCACCTGGCTATGTTTAAATTTAAAATTACTCAGAGATACATGTATATATGTATGTAATATTATTAGTATGTTATCATTAGCATCTATCAGTCTCTCTAGCAGTCTAAGGATACAAAGGGAATATTTTAGAAAGGATGAGTAAGGGACTGGTGAAAGAGAGGAGAAAAGAGAAAGAGGGAAAGGATAGTAACCACCTTTTTTTTTTTTTTTTTTTAAAAAAAAACCCCAACTTCATCTGCCTGCTGGAGAAAAGTAAACAGGGTTTTCCAAAGCTGCTGCCAAGTTAAAAAGAAATGGGCCAGAGTAGACATAGTAATTTTCATGGCAGCCATTTGCTGCTGATCAACACAAGTCTGTTGCTCTGCAGTAGGAAATGTTCTACTGAGTGAAGCAGCAATGATTACAGACAGATGGGACCAGCATGCTCAAACCAGCACTCACTTGGAGCCATGTCATTTGCTAGCTTTTCCACGTGATCTGAGATAGCAAACAACTTTATCTGCCCACCCTCAGAAAGTCCTGTTCTATTTCATTTCTGGCTAAAGCCATTCTTACTTACAGAATATTCTCAAACAGGACACAAACTACCAAGTGATCCTCCCTGGACAGGCATCTAAAGATTCAAACATCTTGAACAGTGTGATAAATAACAAGCAAAAGAAAAAGCTGCTTATGACAAAAAAAAAAAAAAAAAAGGATCGGGCCCACAACTAAGGGTCCAGTTTAAAACAAATATGTTGTAGTATTTTCTTAAAAATTCAGGGTGGCATATGGGAGATAGTACATAAGTAAATAGTAGAATTACCACCAAAGTCTGAGTAAGTAGCAGGACAAAACATTCCCTCTCATGACAATTAAACGTATTTGAAATGTCCTACTCATATTATTAGAAATCAAGCCCCAAAGTAACAATAGGTGAACTGACAGTAAGAAAAATTACTACACAAGAAAAATAACTAGTCATTCAATAAATATAACCAAATATAAACAAGTTTAGATATGTTTAAAAGTTCTTTTGAGCAAGTGACCAAATGCTTAGTATCAGTGAGAACTCTTTAAAGTTGACCTACATGCTGTCTTCTTTTATTTCCAGCCCTTCTTCTTGTTTTGAGTAGAACTAGAAAACAGAAAGGCCCAGAAAAAAAAAGAATGTAAAAATTGAATGTTTTTTAAACTTGAGAAAAAGTTCCATTTTACTAACATTCAATTCTCATTTTACTCAGTCTATTTCTTCCTGTTGCTAGTGAAAAAGAGATAGAAGGGGAATAAACACTGATCAAATGTTAATAATAATTATTTTTCATACTCCTGCATATAACTGTTATCACCAAGTAGTAACTCATAACTGTTAAGCAATAGGAAATTCGATGGTGTAATCTAGGACAAATCTTCTTCTAATAATAGACTTATACTCAGATTTCCTGGGCTTGCACATTGTTTAGAATTATATAGTTAATATTAACACTCTTTTCATCACCCATCTGTGATCCATTGTTTCAGTTCTCTGGTCTTCCACAGTATTTACAGATGTAGCTTTAGGCAGGCAGATGCTATGCAGCTCAGTCCATATATTTTTAATTTAGCAATGGCAGCATTTCTTTAGGTGACATGCAGTAGACTTTTTTTTTTTTCTTGTTATATTAATTAGTTTCTGTTTTCAAGGTATGTTGGAAAGGCAACAGTGACCTTCCAATTTTTCTGTTCTCTAACTTCATGTTGTCTGTTAGTAGACACAGAAAATGGGTAGGAATTGTGAGTCTACCATTTTTATTTTCACATTCTGTTTGACTTCCCAATTTTCCAGGCATTTTAAATTGCCTGTATCTTTCTCATGTCAAAGGCACATTTCATAAACTGTTATGCTGCTGTTCTGTGAACAGAGTCTTCCGAAAACTGTCTCCAGGTAAACAGCTGCAAACAGTCAAAGTAGAAATTAATCTCTTTTTCTTTTTCATTGATGTAACACAATCATAAACCCTCACTGGGATAATTTAAAAGCTATGTCCCCTTAGTTTTGCATAGATCAGACATGATATTGGAGCCTATGATTATGAGTCTAATTTGCAATGAAAGTTCAGGCTGAAATTTAGACCTAAATTAACAGACCTCCAAATGGTCACATGATTCATGCAACAACATAATGTTTTACTTTTTTGTAGACATCACAGCTGTATTCAGGCCTGCCAGAACACAAGATATATCTGCCAGAAATAATATTCTTTCAGAGGTGGGAATTTTCAGGTTGACAACTAATATGTCACCATGCTTCATAGCTACCATGTTTTCTGTGGACTGGGTGTGAATTTTAGTGCAAATTATTTACAAACAGTCAAATACCTCATTACTGTAGTAAATACTTTGTATCTGATGTTTTTAAATGGGATTCGGCTTACATCAAACAGTGCAGGAGGTGAGACAAAACTCTGATGAGTAAAACTGGGTAAAACACAAGAGGTTATTGGTGGGGGAAGCAGAGGTCCTTCTCTTCTCCAAGATGATAAAGGTAACTGAAGTCCTTGGAGAAACTTCTCTGAGTAAAGCTGATAGGATGAAATTTATGTAAGATCCTTGTCAATTTATTCTGTAGACATATTTGAAAAGATGAAGCTAAACAAGAACCAGAACTAGTGGAAACCAGAAACTAGTGGCCAGATTGTAAATCCTGAGATAAAGTAATTAGTTTGGAGAAATTCTCAGGTGGTAGTTAGGCAAGGGCTGTGACTGAATATATGGGATAGGCTGGAGAGGAATAAAATAGGAACACTGATACTGTAGTGGGAATTCAAGAGATAAATCAAATACTTGTGAAGGAAAACTGAGTTTATCCATGGGATGCTGGAGAAAGCTTCCTACTATCTGGATTCACAGAGACATCTTGGAGGGAAATGGTAGAGCTGTGATTGTCAGTGTTTGGAATGTTTGTGAGCCTGAAAAGCTGATGTGATGGCTGTGAAATTCCTCAACAAACCTAACAGAGAGGGAAGTGATGATTTGAATTCATCACATTTCAGATATAAACTGCAACCAAGACAAAGCTTTGAAGGTTTTGGCTCAGTCTCTCCCTGGCTTAGCTTGTGGCACTAGTTTATACCAGAAAGGCAGAGTTCATCAGAAATGGTGGCATTATGCATGCTCCATAACAATGCATGGTGATGATCTTCATATGAAAGGATATGTGTGACAGTTTCAGTAAGACATGTCCAGAAACCTGGAAACTGTTCACAGCAAATGCTTCTGGGTTTGATTTGGGGATGTCTATCTGCTTAGTGGTCTGAGTCCTCGGGTGGGCTTCTGTCTCATTTTGTCTGATTCATTACATCCTCAGCCTTACTGAAACATAGGAAGTAAGCACTGTCTACTTCTGAGCTGGCACCATGGAAACCTCTAGATCCCAGTCGTTCTTGCACCCCACCTGCAACATGGGCTTGTAATTTTGACTTTATTTAAGTCTCATGAAAAGATAACAGCTGCACTTAAACCAGTCCCTCAATAGTTGCCGAAATTTCAAGTGTGACAATGAAGCACTCTGTCTTGAGAGAATAAAGCAGACAGCGAGAGGCAGGTTTCTGCATGGTAGCAGTGTTGGAGGAAGTACAAATGTCTCCGGGAGGCCTGGGGAAAACTGAGTGTTAAATCCTGAGAGATGACTTTAACCTTGAAGAAAGATGAAGAGCCATCAGGCTTGTTAGAGGGGAAGGGAAGCTTAGTCTGCAATCTAATCAGTTCTCTGTAGTAAAGAGAAAGAAAAAAGGACTATGGAAACATGAGTTTTCAATTAGAGCTTGAATTCAGAAGGTTTGGCAAAGCCGGATGAATGGGAATGTTTCTTACAGTGTACCGCAACAACATCTGTTGGTGACCAACATTAGCAATAATCCTTTTGTCCATTCTTTTGATTACAACTTAAAAATACGTATAATTTAACCACATCTATGGTGAATTTTCTTCCTAACTTTGTTTTAGGCAGAACAACAAATGTCAGCATAATTTTCCACCAGAACTTCAGTTCTGACCACAAGGGAAATTGAAGTTCTGCAAAATTTTTGCAGTTATTACCATTGAATTTTCTTGAATTTAGCTCTTCATCTGTATCTGACTGGCACAGTCTACTTCTTAAGAAGTGGTTTTAAAAATTTAATATGGATTTCTAATTAGCGGTTTTTTTATGCAAAAACCCAAGAAGCAAATCAGAGAGCTTATATCTCCTGTAACACAACTTTGCAGAAGTATAGGTTTCAATTTCCTGATCCAGCAATTACATCACACAAAGAGAAATTGTTTACATTGCCACTCAGATTGTTCAGCTGAAAGCTATTTATCAAACATAGCAGATAATCAAACATTAGTAAAACTAGCTGGTAACTCTCCTACTAAAACTGCACCTGTAGAAAACAATTACTTCCCTGGTTGGATGTCAGGTCACATCATGCTACAATCAGTCTTTCAACACAGTGTAGGCACAGAGAGGAAATATGGAATAACTCATTGCTAAAGAAAATTCATTGTTAGAACAGGTGCTGGCTGAAGTTTGCATTATATGCTCTGTATAGGTTAAGGTAGGTATCAAACGTAGTCATATTACAGTACAACAGCTATGACAAGAGAAAATTACTTACCAGAAACAGCAGCATTTCCCCTGAAAATCTGAATTTGTTTTGCTGGAAAGAAAAAGTTTTATAGGCTAGTGCTGTTCATTGTCTCAAAAGAGCCATTTTGCAAATACTGTGTTTATAAGTAATCCCATCACCTTTCCTCTTGTGTAGGAAGTCCTGTTACTCTGAAATGAATTGATGAAGGAAGAAGAGAGTAATAGATGAACTGGTTGTTTGATGAGCAGCATCAGAGTAATTTTTAGCTTTCTTCACTCTCCTCTTTCCTGATCAGTTTGTTTCAGAGCTGACATTACAGTTATTGAACTAACAGATGAAAGAACAAGACCAGATTATATTGTGGCCCTGTCACTGAAGGCTGAGAAACAATCAAGCTCTCGGTGAAGGTGAAGATCAGTATCATAAAAAGCAAATGTATTTCCCATGTGGTTTGAGGCCACTTTTCTCACCTGACAAGCAAACACTGTATTTGGTAAAACGCATACACTGAGAAACTCCCATGGAACTTTATCCAGGTGAATGATCACTGATGTGTGCTTTAGGAATTGTGGTCCATGAGCTAGAAAATCACTGAATGAAATTTGCTTCCAGTCAGCATTCTCAGTGACAAATATTTTCCCTTTACATAGTGTTTTCTAGGAATATTGCTGTTTCATTCACTTTGTATAGTGAATGCCGTGTGAATGGCAGAACATTTCCTCCACCATGTTTGTTTATTTTTACAGGACTGAATCTTGATTATCCATTTGAACTGACTAAAAAACTCCAAGTGTATCTGTATTGTTAGTCAAGCCAATTGATATAAAATAATAATCCTAGAGTAATGCTTTCCATGGTTTAGAATGATTGATATACTCAAAGAAACTATAGCAATGGGGCAACCCCCAAATCCTGATTTTAAGTGTTATTTAATCCAGGTAATATTTTGCTCCAGTGTCATATTTTGTAGGTGAGATCATAATAAGGCTGAAGGATAATATATCAGGTTTCAACTGTTTATATAGGTGTAAGATCCCATGGCACACTTTGCAAACAAAGGGGAAAGTTATCATATGCCTTGCTGAAACTCAGTTTAAATATTTCCTGACTGCTGCCTTAAAATTCCACTGGTAATTTCCTGCTGTAAAAGCCAAAAAACTGAATCTGTATGTCCTAAAAAATAATTGCATATTATTTTTGCATGGTGATTGTTCTGGTTGATGAAAATTTTCTGAAATCTATTTCTCTGGCTAGTGCTGTTAAGAAAATTGTACTGTCCTGAATTATGTGTCAGATTTTTCTGACATGGATGGAGTCATAAAGATTTTCTTTGTACTGGTAGTGGAAGTTTCAAAGTTACTGGCAGTCCAAAATTTATACAGGTCAATTGTAAAAAGATTGCCTGCGGAACCATTTTTGTGGCTCTAATATTTTATTGCTACTTGCTTTGTGTTTCCTAGAATTGTATTTTTCTTGGTGTCTTTATATGGCTGATGAGAGGGGAGGAGGATGATAGCGAATTGAATGACAGAGATATCTGCAATAAGGAAGGGATTTAAATAGTGAAAAAAAAAAAAAGTCTATCAATTTTTTTCTTACTACCATCACTGGATTATCTGAGAAACATTTTTCAAATGCATTTTAAGAACAGTGTAACAGCATTTTTCAATTAACATTGTAATTATATTTCACTTATAAGCAACATTTTGGGCAGTTACATTAATGGATACATGAACAGTATTTGATGAGGAGTATATCATTTGAAGGTTTTTCCCAATGCACAGGGATTATGTTTGAGGGTTTTGCATGGGAACTGAAACAGGGAAACCACATTTTGGCAATTTGTGATATCTATTGTTTCCAGGACAATATTCTGGCCATTATTACTCCTTGATGTAATAATTTCTTCTACTGTTCTTCCTAAATAGATGTAATTGACTGCTCAAAAAAAAAGGTGTATGAGAGGTAATACTTTGCTGAGATGTGGTTTGATCCTCTAAATGCTTACATTTTATCAGCTATAAAATACATTATTGTGCTGACTATGAAGCATAAGATACTTCAGGGATCAAAAATACCCTATCATTTCTTTTAAGTCACTATATTTCCTTTAGAAAGAAAAAGAAAGATGAGATCAACTAATTTGATGAGGACTAACGTATAGCAGACAGAAACACTCAACTAGTGTAAACAGCTCAGCTATTGCCTGTTTTAACAGTTGGCCCATATGCTAGACTACCACAAGTAGCTTCGTTGATGTTACAAGACAGTCCAGGCACAACTTGTCCAGCTTCAGGCTTCTTCTGCTGTGTACATGAACAGTTCAAAGAACTGCACAATATAAAAAGGGGGTTGTTGGACACTTTCATCAAACAGCTTCTAGTGCTTCATGTAAACTGCTGAGGACAAAACTATTTTCAGTAGCTCTTGCTTTTTCCCCTTCAGTCTTTGTGGATGGTATCCTTGCACAACAAAGAAATGCTTCTCCTTTCTTAAAAACCTATATAACATATCCAAGGGTCTTCCCAGAGACGCTCTCTCTTTTTTCTCTGGGAAGAATTTCTTGGAGATGTCAAATTGGTAAATATGGAGAGAGAAATAAGGAGTGAGCAAGCAAAAGAGAGAATCAAGCATTATATCAGTGTTGTTTCTTCCTGCAAGAATTGCAGATTAGGTTAGAACTATTCACAGGATTATCCTTTGCTTCTGATTTTCAAAGGTTTCATTTATTCCTGTCATATGAAGAATGGTATAAATAAACTAATAAGAAAATACTGATAGACCTTTGAACATTTGATAAATAAAATCCAGTTAGACATGGACAGATATGAATCTTCTTTCGACTAATTTGAGCGCTAATAAATTTTGCCCTGGCTGACTTCCACAGCATTGCTGTGCCTTGTTGAACAGGAACCACTTTTTTCCCCAGAGTCAGTGCCACACTTGTATCTGACAGTTTGACTTTAGAAAGCCTATACAAGCAGAGGCATCAGGGTCTAGCAGAGATGATGAACCCTGGGGAGATAACCTGTTCTCTTATCTGAGCTCGGGTCACCTGAGAGCAGGCTGTAGCCTGGTTGTATGGGTGTATGCCGGATGAACGGTAATAAGGACATTGGGAGGTGAGCTCAGTTGTAGTCTTTGTAGCTTCTGAACCTGCCGATAGCTGAATGCTTACAAAGAACAGGGAGAGGAAGGGTCATGACCTGTACTCCTTTGATGTGGTATGGTAAGTAATTTTTCTGCTTTGAAATGAAAACACTTTGACATCCCCTGAACAGCAGTCTGTGCCAGAAGATATGTGGGAAAAGCTGCAGTGCAGAAAAAAGGTATGATGTTTTATTGTATTATTTGAGGAACAGAAAGAGTGAAAACACACATATAGTGTCAGAAGATGGAAAGCCCTTCTTTTGTAGTTTTTTGGGTGGGGTTTTTTTGTTTGTTTGTTTTTTGGTTTTTTGTTTGTTTTTTTTTTTTTTTAGTATTCAGTCAAGTGATTTTAGGATGAAAGGAACGGTATAAATATCATATGCAATATTATTATTTTTGTTATTCTCATCTGACATTCCCTAAATTGATATATGACCTGAAAAGTACAAATAAATTACAGACATATATAAATCTACTATATCAATGTCTTTGGTATAATGACATCCTATATCTATTTTATGTTGCAGCTGAGGATGCCAAACTTAAGGAGGTAAAACTGCTATTTTACATTCAGCAGTATGTGGCAGGTGTGTAGATAAGAGAGATAACAGTTGTCCAGAAGTTAGAAAATCAAAGATTTCAGGTTCTTGCTGGATCACAGCCTTTCTCTGTTATCAGAGTTATCTAGCCCTATGAAACTGAAACAAGAAAAAATGAGATGTTTCATGCTCTATGTTGGGGAACTCAATCAGGCAGAGGACCCTACACTCCTGTACAGCTTTTGGAAATTGGTACATTCCTAGGGCTGCTGTTTGTGGGTGAAGGTGAGTGCCAGAATACAGGCAGACAAAATGCATACAAGTTTTTGTGCTTTTAAAAGCTGAGAAAAACAGTGACCTGACCACTTTCTCGGGGAAATCAAAACTAGTATCTATATTTGGAACTGTCCCAGGCTCACTGGCTACCTTGTTTAGGAGTGCAGCTCTTAATGCCCTCACTTGTAAACTGGTATTGATAGATATTTCCAGCTTGCTGATGGTTATGAGGTAGATAACTGGTGATATCATTCCACTGTCTCAGGGGGTCACAAACTCCAAGTTCAACAGTTACAGTCCATGTAATTACCAAAACTGGATTAAGAAAAATAGTAGTGGTTTTGAAACAATGTATTTAAGAGAAGGTCAGTACATGTTTAGACTTGAGTATATGACTTGCACTGTTGCTCAAATTTAGTCTTTATTCGACTGAGCTTTACTAAAATACACGGTTTTCTGAATTTAATAAAGTTCAAGTTTTGAATTTTCCTGAATATTGATCTAGTGCCAGGTTCTTGAAGACAATGCAAACAGGACTACAGACTTAGCATAATAAAGCACTTAAGAGACTGCTTAAATTTCAATTTAAGAGCACACTGTGCTTTGCTGTGCGAGAGCCCATGGAGGGTTGGAACTGCAAACAGTGAAGTGGAAGAGAATGTGATTTTGTACCAAGAGTGCACACTGTGGCTGGGGACCACTTGAAATTCCCCCTGTATGCATAAGTACATCTTACCTACCAAAGAAAAACATTTTACTTTAGTCAATGAGGTCTGTTTGTTGGAAGAGGCCTTCTGGTTGGCAAATCAGTTCTTCCTGAAAAATGCCATTAAAAGCTTTAATTTGAACGAGGCAACCAGCAATGACAGAGAGAAGGGGCTGGTTCATAACTCTGTTAACACTGTACTGTGTTGTGGTGACAAATATTGCAGTTTTCACTAGAACTCAAACCTTCAGTCTCCAGCCATCTCATTCAAAGGATGTTGCACATTTTCACCTAAACAGTGACAAGATGAAAAATATACTTTTCATTAAATGCTATACATTTTGGAAAACATGTAAATTCTCATGAAGTGTCACACAGAAAAAAATGGAAACATTTTGATGATAACTTTTAACTTTAAAATAATCTTTCAGAATGTTCGTTATTTTTAATATACATTTTGAAAGCCTTTTAAAACTCAAAATCTGGTAAAAGCTTTTCAGACTTGCAGAAATTAAATGTTTAAATTGAATTATTTTTTTTCTGCAGAACCTCTTCAACAAGAAAGTTGTAGCTATTTTCTTCCCTTCTGTTTCTGAGTGGAAAATAAAAACAAAAAGTCCAAACCAGATTGTAGTCAGAAAATTAGTATTAGACCATAATTCTTCTTGCCACTCAGTTCCTGATACTAATTCAAGCTATAAGCTATGCAATACCAATTATGAAGAGAACAGTTTAATTCAAAGCTTCTAGATATGCAAGCATACATAAAAATATGTATGTATGCATATATATGCATACGTACATATGTGTGTATATATATACACACACGCTCATTTTCTCTTGCTCAACATTTTCTTGAGATCATGAATGCTGCATTTACTCACTGAAGCAGCTCTGGTGCAGGATTTGTAATGTGCTCTAGATTCCTGCCTCAGCCAACTTAGTGGACAGCAGATACTTCTGCCAGTCTGATAGTATCTAATTACAGAGCCAAAGGGTGCATATTTCAGTAGAACACTCCAAGGTGTTGAAAGATGATATCTGGAGACAGAGAAGGGCATATCAGCCATTGATTTAGGTCACAGAAGCAATTCACTACTGCATGAATAACATTAGTTGAATGTTATATCCGAACATAGTAAAAACCTTTACAAATCTCATATGTGATAAAGGTTGGCATTAACATTTCAGCTTTTGCTAAAGTACTATACCAGCCCATAAATCTTAGCTGAAAAATATTCTGCTTTTGCTAGAATACAATTGCTCATGTAATGCATATAATGCAAAGTATAGAGTGGGTTTGGTGGTGTTTGGTTGTTGTTTTTTCTTTTTTTAATGCCACCACTGAAATAAATTATTTATGGATATGAATATAAATAGCTATTTTCTCATACCAATGGGTTAAAACATTTATTTATACCTTCTATCCAGAGAGAGGATTAAAAAAATAAAAATCCCATGACTACTTTTGTAGTGGTGCTGTCACAGTTTTCATTTGCATCCAAATAAAAATGAGAAAAATGAGGTTGATGTCATGAGTATTCCTCTTAATGCTGGGTTTGTCTGTTTACTTGCTTGCAGACATGGTCATATACAAAGATTTTCAAAAAGAAAATTTTACCACTGTTTTATGAGCATTCACTTTATGCCCCAAGGTCCAGCACTGGTCCTTACACGACAAGTAGAAGAGCATTGGATTAGACCACTTCCTTGGCTCTGAATTTGTCCAGCTCTTATCTGTGCTGCAAAAATACGTTATGAGTTTCAGTCCAAAGATAAAGAGCCACTCAAAGGCAGCAAGGCAGACATAAAAGTGTCATAAAAGATATTAAAGAAAATCTATAGCCTTGGAAAAGCAATTCATGGCAAATATGTTGAAGAAATAATCTAGTATTTTTATTCAGTAACTCATTTTATAAATTCACCTCACCAATAGGAGTGTAAGTGCTATCTGCTCAGACTGGGGGGACTGGCCAGGGCCATGGTAGCTATGGGTCTAGTAAAGAAACATGGACCCTTTTGGCTGTTACTTCAGTTGCGGCTGGATCCAGAAGCCAGGGATAAGATGCAGAGACAACCGTGGGAGTTTTATGGCACACATATTTAGCTGTCTTTCAGAAGCACCATGGAAACACCTGTTATACTATATTTTCAGAGCTACTGAGAAGTCTGTTATTATTGTCATGGTAGCTGTCATACAGAAATCATAAATTCTCAAACACATATTTTAGGAGTATGATTCCCAAATATTTCATATTTCTGCAGCTCCAGTAATACATAAAGTGGTTTTTTTTTTTAAAAAAAATATTTTAAAAACTCGGAGACTCACCTATTCTATAATGTATTTGTTGTTGTACACTTACACTGGCTACCAGGATTTCTTTTAAAAAAAGTTCAGGATGTCATATTTCATTGACCTTCTCTCTGCTTCATCAGTTACTTTGTTTTGTTTCATTGTCTGTCTTTTTTTGTCATATTTTTCATGTCTTTGTTTCTACATTTAGTTTCTACTACTCTTCATTTGTCAGTATCCTGACATTCTGAGTTTTGGTTTATTGTCTATTTTTGGTTATTTCTGACTTTTCAGCCCTATTTCAGTCTACTGCATCTCTCCATTTTGTTGCTCATCTGCTTGCTCTATTAAGCCTTTTCTTTTTCATCATCAATTTCTTCTTCTGTTCTGTTGTCTCTTTTGATGCTAAGCTCACATATTTAGCCTCATGGGATGACATACCTCACACTCTTTGCAGAAGATTTAGTTGCAATCATGTCAGATGGATGCCAGTGAGATGGCAGAGTGGTAGGTTTCCCCAGTTATACACCAAAGTATAACCAACTACTCATTTGCAAAAGCCCTGATCCACCTGGTAGAGAAGTCTGGGAAAAGACTGAGTCAGGCACAAAATAAGAAAGATCTTTGGTTTTCTCATGTTCAACCATGAACAGGATTGAACTGGTACAAAAATTGCTTTTTCTCTCTAGACAGAAAAAAAGGGCAGCTGTTCCTGTGTCACTGGGAGTGGTGTCTGTACCATAAAGTGATGCAGGTCATGCTACTGCTGTTGCTGCCTACTTGGTGCTCTCAAGAAGAATGCGAGATCTTCAGTCTGATGCAGTAAAACAGATACTGCCGTTGGACACTTAGGGAGTTAGTAGCACTGTGCTGTTAAACTAAGAGCTGTAAATAATCTAGAGCATTGTTACTCAAGCAAATTTACTTCCCTCTGAAAGCTTAAATCTCTTTCTTGGCAGTCTTTTTACATGGACATTTTCTCTGAAGCACACTCTTGGCCCATGTGCATTGGGTTTTCCAAATCTGACACAAAAGTTGCCACCTCAGACCAAATGATTTCCGTAAGTTTCAGGTTTCAGTGAGAATCCCGCTTACAGGAAGTGTGAGAAAGTGGTCAGTGTGAGTTGCTCCAGATCTGGTTTGTTCATCTGTCCAAATTCCATGGCCCAAGTGAAATTTTGTCATGCCCATTAACCAGAGCATTACCTTCTGTTTAACTTCAGCTAAAATTTCATGTGCATTTGTGAGTTATATGAGAAGATTCTACTTTGAAGTTTGTTATGCAAAGTTGTAAAAGTTCATTTTCTAAAATGTCTTTCTATTCATTTGTTTACATGTCATTTATGATGTTTTTGGTACATTTCCAACCTAGGAAGGAGAAGCACAGTGTTCAAACATTATTCTGCTGATTTACTTCAAGAGCATACTCCAGTCACTAAGTATTACAGGCTGTAACCATTGAACTGGGTAGCAAAACAGTAATTATCACAGATTCTCATTAAGAAAAACTCTGTAAATCTCTCTGTCTTGACTCCTATTTTTAATTGCCAGTGTAGTTCCAGGCAGGTGAAAGGAAGGATTTTCCTGGTATGATAAAGTCCTGCCAAGGACAAGTTCTGTGCATTTATAGCACAGAAAACAAGGTGTTTTTACTAAAATTTCCCTACGGAATTATTTAGTCAATGCCCTTGATACTTCTCTGCAGGGCAAACAAGGGTATTTCTTCACTGCCACATTAGGAAAAAATAAAGGAATAAACATAAAAGTGACTGTGTGTACACACCTTCCACTTGATATCTTTCCAGATCACGTTACAACTTTCCATTTTTCCGTCTCTTCAGCTGCTTATTTGTATGCTGTGGGGACACCACAGTACTGATGTTTCGCTAGATAATGACCGTCTGTATCTATGCTACCAGCCTGTGGTGTCTGGGAACAAACAGCGTTAGAGATTAGAGCTATGAAGAAACAAGAATTTCCATCCTGTTGAATAGTTTTGCACTTCAAAATGCATTTTCACTCCAAAGAGGAGGAAACAGAGTATGTGAAATTATCTTTTTAGGGTCTATTTCAAGAACTCCCTTTGGTTACTTCTGAAAAGGGTGAACTCCTCTTCCTTCCAGGAACCCATGTGTGGTTACTAAAATATTTGGCAGTGTTTATGTAGAGTACTTGTTTTTAAGTAGAGGACGAGCTAATCCTCTCACTTGGAATGTGTGAACAATATGCTGGAGAAGAGTCACTGCTGCAGTATCAGTATAACAGATTTTCAACCTAGAAAACAGTCTGGAGAAAAGCCCACTTTTTGTAACATTCTTTCCTAAAATTGAACTTCTGACATCTATTAGAAGAGAAATAAATACTGACCTGTCAAACATGCATCCTTCCAGGAATGGGAGATGGAAAACTATTACATTACATATGTTTGCAATTACACTTCCAGTGATCTATAAGTGATCTGTGAAATGCAAATCTTTTTCCTGAGAACTCTTCACCGTAAGTCAAACCTTGTAAACACCTTTCTAAGCAGGCTATACTTTTTGCAATGACTTCTTTTTTGCATTTACATAGTAAGATAAATCATGACTTCATTATATGGCAAAATCTGCAAAGACATCTGCCCAATTTTACAGCTGTATCTTTACAGTTATTTTATGGTATAGTTCAAAAATTATCTATTCATCCATCAAGGTTCATTTTCCATAGATTGCTACGGTGTGTTACAGGTAGCCTTGCTTTTTATTTTCTAACTTGTGTTTTTACTCCTGGAATACTGCTGAAATGATTAAATATATTTTATTGAATATAATGGATAATTCAAAAAACTTGGAAATGCCTTGGACCTTTTTAAAAAGCTAGGGTTTTAGCTGTTTATCTAAACGTAATATCTTTGTTTAGAGCAATGACTGGAAAATGTACTGGTCCATCTTGGGCAAGCTAATCCCTGTAGTATTTACACTCCTTAATTTTTTTCATCCCAGAAAGGAAAGATGCAGCATAAGCTTTTACATATGAAGAAGTGGGGTAAAAAGTCGAATCTGAATTGCAGTATGAAAATTTTACAGCCAAGGGAACTGCCTCCCCTAGCTGCAGTGGGCTTTGAATTGGACACTGAATACGTACAAAATGTACTTTTTAATTGTAGGTTGGACGTTAGCGTAATTTCATGTGGATCTACACTAAAAATTAAGGATACATCTGTCCCCTCTGCAGTCACAATCTAGTTCAGCATGGAAAGACCTGAAGTATTCTGGGTTAATGTTGGCTCATGGATATGATGAAGCTTAGCTTAGGCTCCTATCCTTGTTTAAAGGAGGCTGTCAACAACACCTGAGCTAGTAAGTTTAGACTTAGTCTGGGTACTACCAGACTGTGTGCAAACACGAGTCACTGTTACAACAGAATCAGACATCAACAGAATGGTGATGATTTATTCACATTTGGAAGTCCACCAGTATCTAAAATATATATTTTTTGAAAATGTTAAACTTGATTCACCATATCTAAAACTCTCCAAAAAAAGTAAAGTTGCACCTTACTTAGATAAATAGTTTAAATTGCCTTAAGTTGGTGATTGAAAGAACTTAATTCCTCTCCTTCCATCTTTACATTTGAAAAATGTAGAATGTTAGATTGTGTTTTCAAGATGCACTATTTTTGCTTAAATAACATTCTAAATTAAATTACTCAATGCTTGGAAAATATTAACACCTTGTTTAATGTAATGGAACCTTTTTTTTTTTTTTTTTTTCCAGGTATCAACAGTGCCAGAATTTGGCCGCATAGTAATTTATACTACCAGTCTTCGTGTGGTGAGAACCACTTTTGAAAGATGCGAACTGGTTAGAAAGATCTTTCAAAATCATAGAGTTAAATTTGAAGAAAAAAACATTGCTCTGAACAGTGATTATGGAAAAGAACTAGATGAAAGATGCAGGAGGGTCTGCGAAGTTCCCTCACTCCCTGTTGTGTTTATAGATGGCCATTATCTTGGGGTAAGTAAAGCATGAACCTATATTTTATTCTGCGGTCTAAAAGAACAGATTAAAATCTTGATGAATAAGAGGCAGAGTTTTTAGAAGATTACTTGCAATGCTTGAATGATGGGAACAATCAAAGACAGATATCCCTTTGTGATATGTGCAGCACAGATCCACACTGATAGGTTTGATCAGAAGATGCAAAAGATAACCGGAGAGAGGCTATCAGGAGGGGAATAAGAGGCAGTAATACAATATAGGTTATCCTGTGTTTCTTTAAAAAGTAGCTTATCTTTGTAGCTGAAACCATGAAAATATAGAGAAATGGATTTTTTTTTTTTTCCTGATGGGAACTTGTATGTATGATTGACCCAGGAAGATGAACACACATAGCATAAACCTGTCATTTAATAATATCTCTATTGAATATGAAACTAACAGTTTGGCGTGTGTGACCTTAAACATAATTTGATATGATGTAGTCTGTATCAGGATCTGTAATCATCTGAACATGAGTTTAGGTACAGAATTTGTTAATAATTTTAGAAAAATCTAGCAATAACAGAGAAAAACATCCCAACTCTGCCCTGTGTTGCGAAACATAAACCCCAGATGGAAAACTATAATCCAAATCTGTACTGGTACTCTGGGTCTAAAAGCCTGTTGATGTTTGAAATCACTTTTTCATTAAAGCCAGCCTGTACTTTCAAAATATATTTCTCAGCAACTGAAAAAATCAGAGTTTAAAAGAAAAAGATTCTGGAAAGTGGCACAAGGAAAACAGCTTGATTGCTCAGAGAAGGTATTTGTCTTGAGTGGTAAAGAACTAGCAATTAGCACCAACAGCGAGACTGTGATTTATGAAGACAAACTATATTTGAACACAGTGGGGTTATTGTGTTCTTATTGCTTAACACTTAAATTTTCATAAGTGATTTAAGTAATGAAATGAAATGTAATCAACAATCAGGCATAACTGATATTGGGCCTGTATACTTGAGTACCCTTTCTCTCCTTTTGTCCCGTTCCTTTCCCAGATCTCCATGTGCTCTGCAGAAGACAGGCTTCCCTGAGCACTGTAACAAATACATTTGCTGATACAGGGCTCGCTTGTGTCAAATCGTCTGTATGCATGATATTAGCAAACAGTGATTTTTATTTCATAGTAGAGGATGCTTTTATCAAAAACCTGGGTTGGAGAGTTCTCCAGCCATCCAGGAGCAGAAGTGCTACATTCAAAAGCAGCTTAAAATTCATCAGGATTCAGATTAGGATTTGCTCACATAATTATCATGTTGAAAATAAAAGTAGTGAGTTATGACCAATTCCAAGAAAATCTGTCTGTGTGTGATCAATTTGTCCAAAGAATTCAGTTAAGATATAAAATGTTCAATAAATTATTTGCTCAGCTGTAGCTGAAACCTGGTTACAGTCATTTTGGTGTGATAGATGGCCCATTAATTCCCTGCTGCCTTTTTTTTTTTTTTTTTTAAGATCATGGGAAACTTGTCTTTTAACAGAGGAGCAACAGTGTAACAAGTAATACAATCTCATTAAAACTGTTTAAGTTTGTGTAAGATACTTTGGATAGGTATGGAAAAGAAGAAATGTGAATTAGGAAGCTGGCTGGCTGTGGGAGAGATGAATCTAGCTGTCCAACCACCTGCTGACAGGTAGTCAGCAGGTTTTACCTCCTGTAGGTAAAAAATTAGGAAAGAATTTGGTGTTCTAGTCTACAGACATTTATTACAGCATGACAACTGCGTTCATATTGTTTAACACAAGAACACAAATGGTATTGATCTGTTAATAACCAGGAAAAAAATCTGATTTGGGGGTGTGTTTTCTTTCTTTTTCTTTTTTTGATTAAATTGATGGGGCATACTGTGGTTAAATGGAACAGACTTTAGCTCCAGGAGAGGGTTAAAGCTATTCCATGTAAGTGCAATATTATTTGTGGAGAATTTGCTTTGTGGGCAGGGAGCAGTCCAGGAGACATCTGTTCTGCTCATGGGGAGCATCATGGACAGCCAGGATGAAGGCAGCCCTTTGCTCTGCCAGCGTGGGTGCCTCACACCTGTGCTCATGGATGAGGTTTCTGTCCTCCACTGCTCTCCACTAACCATCATCAGACTGGGGGGCACTACTGCTTGCTACAGAATTGTTCTCTAATATACTTTAGTTGAGATGAACCAGGATGGGAAAACTGAGTTCAGTGCGAGCAGAGCTAACTCAGGCAGCGCACTGTGACTGCCAACAGGAGCACAGCAGCTGGCAGGGTGATGAGAAAGGAGAGCCCCAGCGTGAATCTGTCCTTTGCACTGGCAAGGGACCTGTGTCCACACACTCTCTTTGGTAAATGTGGCAGAACCCATTATTTTAAGGCAGTTTTTATTTCTCTGTCTTAACATGGCTTCGTAAGACAGGTTGGCTTCATTCATTTAGGAAGAGAAATAAGGAGGGGGGCACTTTGCATATTGAGAAGGTCTGACAATGAAGTATTCACCCCCCAGCTATGTCAATGCCTGGTGGATGTGGTACCTTAAGAAGACTGCATCAGTGACCCTAAAGGCAGTAAGTTGGCTGAAACCTGTGCTGGGCTTGTGTTTCATTAAAATATGACAGAACTAATTACAGCAGTTGGTCTTGCTGGTAACTGGATATTTCTATAATGCCTTTTATGATAATTATCTTCTGATATGCAAATGCAACACAGAAATCCAGAAGCCTGGTGTGTCAGTAAATTAATCCTGCAATATTTTTTTTCTCTCTTTTTAAAATTTTGAATATTTATTTCCTGGCAAATCCCTCCCTGAAGGAGACTGCATATAGTAATACAAAGGAGAATCTATATTGAGGCATGCACCTTTCAATGAGTCATAAGGAGAAAAAAAATCCCCAATCCCTAATTAAAATATGAACAGTTTTGAAAGGGGACAAGAATATTTTTAATGAGATAAATGTAACAAAAGCACCAGAACACAGCATATGTGCATCTGTATACAGTATCCAAGCATTTCAGAAGCACAGACAAGGTTGTTAGGGCACTGCAGGCTGTGTGGATAAATCTTCACGGTGCTATGGAATTTATCATTGCCTGCACAGGGGAAATGAAACAAACCCACGACTTGGGCAGAAGCAATAGAAAAAAAAAAAATCATATTTAGCCCCTGTCAAGCAAAGTCCTGTGTGTTACAGTACAGCAGTTTTTTAATCTTCTCATTTTTTTCACGACTGAATGATTGTATTTCTTGACACACACTGTCTAAATATCAGTCTGTCAGGAAATTGCAGGTTCTTTCTGCAGCATGCTCTTTACCAGTTGATCTAATCCCTCCTTTTCACCTGAGGCTGCCACCATCTGAAATGGAACTCTGCCATCTGCTGGGACACCAAAGCAGAATAAGAAATGTCTTCCAAAAAACAGCCACACGGAAGAAGACCTGGAGGATTCATTTACTCTTTTAGAAAGGCACTCAGGATTGTTAGAGGTTTATGTTATGCAAAGACCCACTCTGCTGGAAAAGGGATGCACATAAAAAAAAGGCAAATAGAGTCATCCTTAGTAAGCATATTAGCTCACTGTGTAATAGTTTTAAAATACATTTATTTTATTTTTCATTTTAAATACATGATTGAATTTCAGTATTCACTTGCCATACAAACTTAATTGAAACTTTTTCAAATATGTGAATTGAATATATTTTTTTTCCTGAAGAAACTGTTTCCTATTTAGTTTTCCCATCTGTAATGAATCCATTAGAGAATGAGATTTACAGTAAAATTATTTTGACTCATTGGTTATGATTATTTCCCGAGACTGGTGAGGCTATTTTTGTAACTGACTTTTAGAAAATACTTGTGTAACATTTTTTGTTACACAAGAATTAAGTTTCCTTTATGCTGCTTTCCAGTGGCATACATGATTAGTAGCTCTCAACTGTGTCCATATTTTGTTGAAGAAAACACATTCTCCTGGCATTGACTTGATGAGGTGGATATGAGTGACTCTGTGGCAGTAAAACTAAGATGTAATTATTGCATCAATCATCTAACTTGTTTCCTCCATCCATTCCCACTTGTTTCCTCCACTTTTGCAGTTTAACATTTCAGGAACAGCAGGGTTCAATTAATATGATAGCTCTTTACACATCTGTCTTTCAGTTCTTTACATATCAAATCCAACTTTTCTGGTGCTGGTACTATACTGCAGTGTCAATTTTCTCCGTTTATGGGCAGATTTCCAGGCATTTATTCATACCCCTTGAGTGTCTGCTGCCAAGGGACACCTCGTTAAGAGAAGTGCAGTGTTGGAGGCTGAAGAGCATGTGAACTCTGGGCAAAGATGGGTATATACTGCCTGTCTTCTCAGTAAATTTCATTGAAAAATCATGGCAGGTCCAGTAGTGGTAGGGCATGTGATTGCATTCTGCTGCCTTAGCAAGATGCCTCACCCATATACTTACGATAGTAAAATTTTGTTTCTAAGGAAATAAGGGATGTAATTTATCAGCACAGCAAATGTGTCTGCAAGAGAGATGTTGCAGTGCTGGGAGTAATTTTTCTCTGTATATAAGGAAGGATATGGAAGAGAGGTTGCTTCCCAAAATCAGCAGCTATTCTAGTACAGCCAAATGCAGAGCTGTATATCTATGTGTATTCCTTGATGAAAAATTACGATGTGAAAATATTAATGGATTACTTCCAAGACAGGTGAGCAACAGACTGGTTTAATGACAGGACAGAGTTCAGGCATTAGGAAACTTAGTGGACCTTGGATGTGTCCTAGTTCTGCAGTCAGCGGGACAACACCTGAAATACGATGTTAATTTCTAGACATTCTCGTAAGAAAATTGGGAAAGTATTTTGGAGAATGAAAATGGTCTAGAAAACCTGTTGAGTGATTTAGCCACTTGGTTGCATTTCCTTGCCAAAAGAAGGGCAAAGACATGCCAGCAACTCCTAGGGCCCTCCAACATGGTAGAGAGCTATTGACATTAGTAGATAAAGGATTCACAGGCTGGTGCTTTGAAATTTAACTGGTGAATAAAACTGATAACTCACTTCTCCCTGCTGCTTCTGTAAATGTTATGTCCACTGTCCCTCATGTTCATTAGGTGAGTCTTAGGAGGAACAGACTCTTTAATGTTTCACATCCTCTTGTGTGTACTTGTGTACTGAGCACAATCTGGGAAGAAAAAAAAAGGCATCACTTTCTGGTCAGACAGCAGCTATTGGTCTTACTTAAGAGCTGCTTTAATTATTCTATTAATTACAGACTCTGTGTGTTACGATTAATAGATCCAAGGGAAGGTTAACCTCTGCAAAGTATCTTTTATTCAAATTTCACTTGAGGCAGCTATTAATCAGAAAGACACGCTGAAACACTTAAAAACATTGATAGCCATTTGGACGTTTGGTTTTTAATTTTAAAACTGTAGTAATGAGGCTTTCTGCTTCAAAAGTAACACAGCTGGCTGACTGAATGTCATCTGAAATATAAATCCTTTAAAATATGAATCTATAATGGGAAACCTGTCAGACTTTTAATTATACTGCTGTAAAAGCCAGTCAGCATTATCATGTAGCATTACCGTGACATGGAGCAGAAGTCACAAGAATGCTTTTGCCAGCTGTTACTGCAGAGAAGAGATTCTTTCCTAAACAGGGGCAAATCAGGGCTTCCCCTAGCTTAGGGAATTTGCAGTGCTGCAATTACATCAATAAAGCTGCAAATCCTTAATGTCTGCATCAGATGGGCAACTCAAGCTTTGTCTTAAGCCACTGCAGTGTATTCAGGCCCAGAGCTAATACTCCGTGGGCTGCCCTGGCAAACCCTCTCTTTGTTGTGCCAATCACTCCTATTGCTCGTTCTGTGTGAAAGCAGAGAAAGATTAGAGGGCAAGCATGAAATGGGCTGACAGACTGCTAAAAGCTGCTCTGCTGGGGATACAGAGAGCCTAATGCATATGTTGAAGCTGGTACACTCTGTGCCCATGATCTATAACAGATTTCAATAGAAGAGTCAGCACAAGTAAGGCTAGCCAATCTGAGTCTCCTGTCATCTTCTGTGACTAATTAACCACAACGAATTACCTTGTAGATACTTTTTTTTTTTTTAAAAAAAAAAGTCTCTTTGAAAGTGTAGCACCGTAAGAGTAGCATTCACTAGAAAAATGGCACTCATCCACCAAAATATTAATATTTTGCTTTTCAACTGAAATAAAAATCATCAAACACAGTCAAAAGTGCTTCATTTTGCACAAAGTCAGAGCAAAATGACATTCTGCAGGGAAACTAACTTTAGTAGGGTGTCATACAAAATCCGTTGCAGTGTTTTGGTAGCCCTTAGCTGGCTTTTGGGCAACACACGTGTATCCTCTGCAGTCCCCAGCAAGGCACTGTGAATGGTTGGACACTAACATGTACATTAGCGGTCCATATGTGTTCCCTGTGCTCCCTAGCACCCTTTCTAGTACCTCTCAGTAACAAGGGGAGGGGTGCTGTGGTCTGCTCAAAGCAATGGCACATCTGAGCCATGTGCCAGCTTTCCACCACACCTCAGCCATGCACCAGCATCCCACTGTACTTCAGCCCTCTGCCAGCATCCCAGCCCACCTTCCAGCTCATGCTGGAAGCAAACCCAAAGATGAAATTTAACAGTCCGGGCATGCAGGGACTAGCAAACTGGGGAGCACAGTGGCATGAACCCACCACCCAATCTAGATGTGGCCAATTGTCCTTAGTAAGGGCTGTGCAGTTCCCTCCATCTGGGACTCAGTTGCCTCACCTTTTGTCTGTTTCATGTGATCCACTGATTTAAAGTGTCTGCAAGTGTTTGGTAATATTTAGTATTCAGTGAATTTATACATGAAGTATAAGCATTCAAATGTGGCCGTCTAACTAGAAGAAAAGGGAAAAAAACAGTCTTATATAATCTTTGACTCTTTGTCTGCCATAATCTCTTAACATCTACTTTCAGGAGGAAAAAAGTTACTTCAGTACCTTCTTGGTTCAGATCACAGAACCCCTCAGAGACTTAATGTACTCAGACTAAATTATTATTATTCATTGTTGTGTCTGACTTTAATGTTGTTACAGTATTTTCATTACCTTTTTTCTCCTTGTGTTATACATTAGGCCTATTATCTTTTAATTCAATGCTCAGCTGTCAGAATATTTGAAATACATTTTCCTCTCATTTTGCTGCATTCTCTAATGTGTTATATATTTATATAATAGTAATTTTTGATACAGAAACTAGACATTTTTTATTCTGTCAGGAAACATACCCTATAAAACAAAGGGAATGCTATCAGAATTTCCAAACTGTGTCACTTTTTACAATGTGATATGACACCTCATACTGAACTTCAGGCACTACTGTCAGAACTGTGATTAGATTCTCCTCTCCTTCTAGCTTTCCTAAGGTTGACCTAATTACAAAATACTTAATGTGAGTCAAATTTGTCCTCAGACTGTTTAAATTTTCAAAACCAAATCTTCTAATCATCTCTGTTTTTTCATGCTAAACTGGCTGAACTTCTTCTTCTTCTTCTTCTTACTAATAGGGTGCTGAGAAAATTTTACTAATGAATGAATCTGGGGAACTGCAGGATCTCTTAACCAAAATTGAGGTAACTATTTTTGCAAATAAATATAAGGAATGTACACTGAATATTTGTAATTGAGTAGATTTTCTTTTTTTACCAGTTCTTTTTCTTCTGTTATAAACTGGTTATCCTAAATGCTTTGTTTGTTTGTTTGTTTTTTTCTCTTTGAATGATTGATATCATAATATCACAGTCCGTTACGTTTGAGAAAATGTGAATGGTAATAACATCAGACCAAAATGTCCATCTCTATTCTCTCTTGATTCTGCCACAGCAGGAAAGGCAAGTCGTTTTCCGTTTCGCATAACTTTTGACATAATCTTTGGCAATTTAACCTTTACCATACCCTGTGGGAGTCAGGCCTCTTGTGTGGATGCCACTCCACTTCCCTGTGTACTGCAGTGAATGCACTGGCAACCTGCACATCTGCATTCTGGCTAGACCTAAAGCTGGGCATTTACAAAATCTGGGCAAATTCTGGAAGTTTCCAATAACACCAATTTGCACAAATTTCAAATTACAGGTTATCATGCCTTTCTTCAGCTCTTAGTTTGCCTTGTCCATTGAAGTTCTCTGGGGCAAGTTTGAATTTTATTGTGAGCAGTTGATGCATGCTCCCTGAAGACTCTTGACGTGTGGGTTTCCTCCCACAGCTTTGCTGTAAGTTAGAATCTCTACTGGATGTCACTTTTCTGCTGGTCTTGTGCTATTGGCTGCTCAAGGCATTTTCTCTTTTCCTTTGGATAGCTTGCAACAAAGAACATTTTGGGGAGACGTGTGTCATAATATCTAATGGGTTATATGGATAGCTGTGTCCTTAGAAAATGAATGTACTGCTCTTAATTATCTTGTTATTTTGAAATCACCCCTAACCAAATTAAGATAACATATAAGCTTCCAAAGTGTGTAACATCAACATTAAAAATAGGTAATGAGAATATGATATTTGTAAAAGACACTGATGAAAGAGCAAAAGAAAGCTACATCTAGTTGATTTAACCCCAAGGTTTTTCTTTCCCTGCATTTAGCCAAACTACAACATATGCTTTCCTAACATGCTCTCAGTAACTCTTTGTATGCCACACACCTTTGAGTTTATCATAAAATGAGCATCTCTTTTTGTGAAACATGTTGGTTTCTTATATCCAGTCTCCTTCTTGAACTCCTCCAAAAGTTCCAGTCAGGCTGAGCCCAAGGGTTGTTCACCTCTGTCTTATTCAGGAGGGAGATTTAACCCTATCCAGTAAATAATGAACTGCCTTGTCCCTTTGCAGTGTAGGTGGTACCTTCTGCATTTGTTTGACCTGTTCCTTAACTCAGCAAAATGTTCATTTTTTAACTCATCAAACTTTTCCTTGTCTAATGACTCAGTGTATATATTTCTGTATAAAATGCAGAAGAACCTGTTGGCCATAATGAACCATATTTAATAGCTAACGAGAAACTATTAAACAAAAGTATACATATTATTAAAGCATGCAGTATTCTTGCCTGACTAGAAAGGTTAACTAATACACCTCCTTAATATTTTTCATTACTTAATGAATTGTCCCTAAATTCTGCTTTGGTGGGTCCTATAACGTTATTGCCTAGCCCAATATGTGTCCTAAGCTTCAGACAGAGACCACATTTACAAGACAAACCATGCCAGACTACAGCAGACTAATAACTGCTTACAGAATACAATCACTGCTTCACTGCTTTTTTTTTTGTTTGTTTGTTTTTGTTTTAAAATGATTTGCTACAATTTCAAGGGGCAGTCAGGTTTCCTCATGACTGAAGATGCAGAAAGTATTTACACAGTCAGCCGTTCAAGAAGGAAATGACCATCGTTCAAGGAACTGAGCTAAAGCAATTTTGCATTTGTTTTTTGTTAGTTCTCTTAACTACATGGAAAGGTAGTTATTTACAAACCTAACAAGCAATAATTAATGTAAAGATAAAAAATATTATTATCTTAAAATTTTGAGATTATTTGCAACAACATCCAAGGAAGTAAACCACCAACATAAATTATGAAAGGTGTGGGCACTCCTGAGATAAAAAGAATGATAATTTTACATTAAATACTTCCAAACATTGTCCCCAGAGAAGTTAATAGTAGTAGGAGTTGTTTGCCTGGTGAAGAAGAACGACAAGTTTATGAGCTACAGGAAAAAAAAAAAAAAAAGCCTTTTTTGCATGTTCATCTGAGTTGTCAGTAGATGAATGCTATTATTAATGGTTTTACAGAAATCTCTTTAGTTTTCTTGATGAATCTACAAGAAGGACTGTGTTATCTGTACATATTTTAGTATACTCTGGTAATAATTTGTGACTAATTTTTTAGTGGTGCATAATTCCTCAGACTAACACTAGTAGGAATTGTATGGATTTTGTTCTTCCTTTGTAACTAAATCTGTAAAGTCTTTACTCCACAGTGCAATGTTAAAGCCGCATGTCTATTGTGGTAAGCACCCAATGTGGTATATCTTTCATTTTTCTGATATAGAACTTCAAGGCAATCATTATACAAACTAGCAACATTTTCAGCAAGTGAAACTTAAAAATATCTTTGAAATCTCTTCTTGTGTTCTTTATTGTCTTTAATCCAATACAAAATAGAGTAAAATTATTGTTTTACTCAGGAATTAGGACAACTGAGGTAGTCCAAGCCTTGCTCACAGCGGTTTTGTCCAGTTATAACTGCTGAATATTGATGACCTTTCTTCTTTATATTAAAGCTTCAGCATTCTACACCACTTACTTCCTGAAGCACTACTTGTCAGAAGCTATGAATTGCTATTTGATATGATCAGCTCTAACTGTAATAGGAGCAATATGTTCAGCATGAACATGCAAATGTTAAAAGTCATAATATTTTAACATAGAAAACATAACGTCAGCATAAACTGCCTGGAGTTTAGATTCAATCAATTGCAATACCTCCTAGAATTGATCTAGACCTAAACTACATCAGAGTAATGTATGCAAGCTCTCCTTTAGCTAGCTATTTTGCCAAGTATAAACACAAGCTACTAAGGTATGATGTGACTGATGAATGTTCAGTGAGCTTCTCTGACCATTGCACGTGGATCTGACCAAAGGAAAAGGCAGATGTGCTGATCTTCCATGGTGATATACCTTGGGATTGAGTGGTGGGTATTGCTTCCAATGGGAACAAGAATGTGTATTTTTAGCTGTCCTGGAGCCTTCATTGTCCTAGAGCTTATGGTGGTTGATGAGGTAACATTTTTGTCTTTCTCACATTCTTCTTTGAGCAGAGAGTCCAGCATCCTCATGAGTGCCTCTCTTGTGGGGGCTTTGGTTTCCTGCCGTGCTCAGCGTGCCATGGAAGCAAGATGTCTGTGTTTCGGAACTGCTTTACGGACTCATTCAAAGCCCTCAAGTGTACTGCTTGCAATGAGAATGGGCTACAGCGCTGCAGGAGCTGTGCAGGCTAAGAACGGCATGTCCGCGTGTACAAACTGATTTTATGGTACTCCACCAGTTTGTAATATGATTTTTTTAAATTAATCTGTTTATCCAATTCAGTCAATAAAAATCCATTTGTAGTATACTACTGCTGGTTTGATCGTTTGAGCTGTTTAAATTTAGGTCACTAACCATTACATGAACTCTGAAATATACTTCTTTCTTTATAGAGAGATTTGTAGTCTGCAGAACTTACTGTATTATCAGCCCTTTGGATGTAAAGTCTTCCCTTTTTCTACAGGGGATCATCAGCAATAATATATGTTTCTGAGACATGCTCTCAAGATTACAGCAAAATTAAATTTAATCTTCAGATTATTGAGTAGCTGCTGTTTTCAAGATCAGTGAGAATAAACATTTTGTGATGTGGACTAGCCTAAGACTATTCCACTTAACACTTCCCTGAAAGTTCACTACGGCTGGATTCTCACCTGAATTCTAAGTGGCAAGAAAAGAACAGAAACATTTCTTAAAAGTCCCTTGAATCAGCTTTCTCTTTTAGTACTGCTTTGTGTTTCATACTAAAGTAATGTTGTTAGACAAAGTTACTTAAACATTTAACATAGTTGGTGTTGATGACCATTGCTGTACTATCTCAGAGCTTTATGATACTACATATCACAGTAGATGTTATAGTGATCAAACGAGAACACCAGATAGATAGCTTTATTAATTGCATATAGAGTAAGTGAGGATGATTTGCAGCTTAGTAAATATTATGGTTTGATGGCTGGCCTGGTGCAAGTGTTTTAGGGCATCTATTCTCTCCTGGAGGGCCACTGGTCTATGGTCAGACAACTCCAGCACTGTATATATGTTTGTCATTTTTGGTGGGTTTTCCCAACACAAACACAAGATAACTAGTCAGTGAATAGTCTGAACAGACTGTGGAGTCTCCACGTTGAACATATTCCAGTTTGGAGGTGCATTAGCATTCATGCACTTCCACAGAGTACTTTTTAACACGGTACTTTAGAGGACCACCACCTTCGGCTTACATTGACATAGCACATCTTCCTCCCGTTTCTGCTGTCAGGATTGGTGTAAACAATAAAGAGGTTTAGCAGCTTGTTGAAACTAGTGCTGGCTAGAAAATACTTCCATGACAGGCATTTCAACCTGCCGAAACTGCTTCGCAAATGTTAAGCCATGTCACTTTTTGCTCTTTGCCTCATTCCTTGTAAAGCTGTGCTATGTGGCATTTAGGTAAGTGAAGGTGGTTTTACTAGATGCTGCTTATTCTGGTGAGGGACCCCATTTTCATTCCCTCTTCTCCATACAACCTTCCTTAATTTGTCGGTGATGGAAACTCAGCTCTCCTATCAGTGTTTTGGGCACAGCACAGCTGTGATATAAAGCAGGATAGCTATAGCTGCACAAAGCATGGCTTGCAAAAAAGCCCCTTCTGATAACATTTGTGTTTCCTGATGCCTTATTTCCCTCACCTGAATTCCACTTGCTATATCTAGACATGGTAGATGGTGGTGAGGAGTTGGACAGGTTGGGCTAACTTATCTTTTTGAACATTTAAATCTAAGGGATTTATGCATATTCTATGAGATATTGAATGTGCAGACCTGAATGTACTTTAAAGATCCTACTGCTTCTACAGCATCTACAGTGAGATTCAGAGAGAGTGTCTGGATCTTCTGCATAACACAAGAGGGATTAAATTTTCTACAGAGGCCATCCACAATGCTTAGCAGCACCCCAGCTATAAAATTCTGAATTATAGATGTGCTTAACTCATTACTACATGTGTAAGAAGAAAAGAAAGAAAATACAGTTCCCTTCTTTTATTTAATACTGTCATGTAACCTCCATTTCTGACTAATATTGCAGTCCAGACTGGTATGATAAGAAACAAAATGTAGCAGAAAGCAGAATATCAATGCTTAGAATGTCAATTTCTGATGCATGAAAACTTTTTTTAGTTGTTAACATGCTATAGCTCTAGGGCTTGAGCACATTCACAGTAGTGAATACTGCACTTAAGATGGCATAAGCAAATTCATCCTTAAGGGAAATTACTATTGAAGAAAATGCCAGTGTATTTGTGATACTGTAATTCCACAGTCTTTACTCCTGAAAAGACATTTTGCTTGATGAGATAGTCCATATCACCATTCTTCCAGTGAAGCACTGTGTGGCCAAATTACAATAACTCTTCAGAGTATGTTAAACATTTTTAGTGAAAATGCTTTAGTGAAATTCAAAATGTTCTTCATTGATTTGGAGTAAGGGTTTGAAGGTAGTTTTCCCACCTCTCAGTCAGTCAGAAAATTATTTCTCTTCAGAATGAGACAAATACACTAAATGCAGTTTCTTTCCTGATTTGTCTCCAGGGGCCATGCAGGAAACCTTGTCCTAGCCAAGGCACCACCCTTCTAATAGAGACACTTAACTCCTACAAGGAAAGATGAGGCAAAACATCCTCAGTTTTCTTTTTTAGAAGGAGAAATGATGAAAGGAAAAGGTCACATTTTGTAGATTTTTTTTTTTCAGAGGGTTTTTATGGGAGGCTAGAAGATAACAAAATAAAACACAGAACACGTAGCGCTTACAAGTAGAGCGTTCTTCAGGCACCACATATTTTTCAAGAAACCTATGACAAATCCCTGTACTAGAAAAATTACTTTCTCCTTTGTCTGAATTACCAGCTTTATCTCTTCAGCTGTATTTTTCTTGTAACAGTCTGCATGAAAAACAAAACCAAACCCAAATTTTTTTCAAGATTATGTTTTTACTGCATGGTTTACCACCTTTGTTACAGTTTTGGGTCTGGCTTCTCAGCTTGCTCCAACCATCCTAGAAGTACTGAAGGTGGCAGAATGACAGCTAAGGCAAATCCAGATCCAAGTATGTAAAGATCCAAGGATGTGTTCTTTGGTTGACAGCTCAGAATATTAAGATATATGAGAGCAAGTATAGGGGAGCAAGGTAATCCTTAGGTTGTCTGCTTCGCAAAATAATATTTTTGATCCTGAGAAAGAGAACTGTGTGGTGTTCTCAGTCTTGTAGCTCGCAGCATGCTTTCCAGTCAGCTATGTATTCCCTGTGCTGTGGCTTAGCTTTACCAGTATTCACATCCTAGGACATGACATGACTAACTTGTTTTCTGATTGTTCCATAAATTTAATTTTCCATTTCCTTTTTTCATGGGCTCTAGCTACTGGTTACTTTCATGAAAAAGAACTGAAAAGTAGAAACTGAAATGCCGCAGGAAACTGACTTCCACATTAGGGCCATCTGAGGTCTCACATATTTGAAACTTCATGGACAAATGCAGGTCCTCCTACAGCAAAGGCTCGTACTGCCTGACAATTATAGGAATCATTTCAGGTATAAGCAACAAAGACTCTGTGACTGTTGTTCTGGGGATTGGATATATCACTCTAACTGGCTAGACAAATATGATTTTGCAGCATATAATGACCTGAAGAATATACATGCTTTGGTGACTTCATGACAATTTTGAAAGGAAAAAACTTTTGACTAACTTTGCCTAACTAGAGAAACTTAAAAAGAAATAGAAAGAGTGTTTAGAACAAAGAGGAAAATGAAGCACACAGAATCACAGAAACATCTAGGTTAGAAAGGACCCTGGAGATCATCTAATCCAACCGTTCGCCTAGCATAGTTCCCACCTACAGCATATCTGCTATGGATAACTTTTTCTGGTTAATTTCTGGAAAGGGAACAACTGCCCATTCTGAGGCAGAGGAAGCTATATATGAGTACTTCCTAAAGCAAAATCAAATACTGATATTGTAGGGACCAGCAACTAAATTCACACCTGGTCCAAGATCTCTGCAGAAGTCAGATGCCTGTTCAGCATCTACACATATTTACTCATATGAGTTCAGACCCATGTGAGATAAATAAGTGAGTAATCTGGGAAGTTGTGCATGCGAGTTTTCAGTGACCAGATGGTGATTAGGAGCTTCTTTTGAGCTTTCTTTTCTGCCTACTTGCCTGAAGTTTGACTTCAAGACTGCAATAGTAGGTTTTCCCCTACAAGCTTTGGCCTAAAACCTTCTTCTCCTCTTGGTTTTAATATTGATTTTTAAAAAGGATGAATGTTGTTAAAGTGTTTGGCACTTCTTTCCAACTGAAAAGCCATGTCACACTGAAGAAACTAATATATTCATTTCTAACAAATGATCACACGTTGACAAACCTACATGTACTTTCATTTTACGTAGTCTCAGGTTGGTATCTGAGCATATGACTGGTCTACTACTCCGTAGAAGACTTCACTATTCATAAGAGTACAGTGTAAGCAAATTTATTACTCTAAATAGGAAGGACCACTTTAAGCAGGGTGTTCATCCTCCTCACTTTGTTTCTTTGCAATAACATTGGGGTATTTCAGAGTAACACGTTTCTTGCTTGCACTGTTTTAGAGCCTAGGGATTATGAATTTTATTTAATATTACACTATTTAGTAAACATTTTTATTTTTGCTCTGTCAGGGAGTAGCTTAATGCACCAGTGGGCATTCATACGCTGCAGGGAAAAACAGCCATTTTTAATAAGAAATAGCAAGTCTGGGAGTTGATTTCTTTTCAATCTCTGTTTGTTTCCTTGGTGTACTGTTTCTAAAGATACATAAAACAGATAGACTGTCTTACCTGTCGGCAGCCTACTGTAATAAAATATTTTACACTAATTTGGAAACGATGAGAATTTCTGCAGGCAATGCTGCATAAACAAGCTTGGCCTTTTAATTCACATCTAAAAGCTATATAGAACTTACTGACCTTCATACCTAATTCTAAAGTTTGCTGATCTCAAACACAGTTCTCTGAAATCACTGAGTACCATTCTAGTGATTTAAATTCTTTGTTCATTTGGTCTAGCCTATCTTCCCTTTACAAGTGAAGCACTATGAAATACAGTTATGTAATGCCTCTTTTAAAATAAGAATGCTGTGTGTCTTGAAGCCCTCCAAGTTCACTCATTTTGTGAGTTACTTTGCTACACTTCGAGACTCATAATTATGAATGAAAAGAACCTGATACGTCTGGAAAGAAGTTAATTCTGCTGTAAGTAAACATGTATTGGAAGAAAAACTACTTTTGACTACAGTGTCATAACAAAACCAACAAAAAATTCTCGAGAGTTTTGGGTTTTTATTAATGAAAATAAATGAAATTTGCTGAGCTGAGTTTTCCTATTTTCATGCGTAAATACATAATGGAAGACAATTCAGGTCCTTTTTTTTAGCTGTTGCTTATATTATTGCATTAAAATTAGTTTTATTAATTTAGCCTGAGATATATTATTTGACCACAAAGGCATTCAGCAGGAAACATTTATACCCCAAATAATTTAGTAAGAAGAAGAATTTAGATTGCTAGTAAAGGACATGGTAATCCAACAATAATTTGAAAAGTAAAAATTATTAGAAATAAATCTTCATATTTAATCCATTTTTCTTTCTTCTTGCATTAATTTGCTTAGGGATGATGAATCAAGAAATAATTGTATTAGAAGGAAATGACTTGCAGTTTAAGCTTCTTCCAGCTTATCAGGTCTACTTTGAAAAATTGGTTTCAAATGAGTTAAAAGATTTATGAAATCAAATACGTTTTCCACTCCAAAAAAGCCACATTGCCATAAGATATGTACTGCCTGTCTCTCTTTGAGGCCTCATATTTTTTCCACTGATGGAAGGATCATTTTATAGGAAAAAAAGATTTAAGACACCCCCCCATGCCCCATCAGATATTAAGTTCAACAAAAATCATTATCTTTTAGTGATCTGAAATTTGAAAGTATATAAAAGAAATATTCTTCTGGGTAATGCCCTCTGGTAGCTGATAGAGTTATATTTTGATCTGGAGAAAAAACCTTGTTGTGACTACATGAAACAAGCAGGAGTTATGTGACCAGTCAGAATGGTTGACTACAAGTTGTTATTTTTATTATTGATCATGATCTGTTCAAAGCAGGCAAATACTGATCAATAGAAAAACATCAAATGTCATAATTTAAATGAGAACACTCATCAAATTACCACTTAAAAGTGGCTGTTTTACTTTATAAATATTAAATCTGGTGGATGCATTCTTGGCTGTCAGATATGGGAGAAATTTCTCTCTGATCTTAAGTCAGGTAAATTGTAAATGACTAAGGATGACAAAATCTACAAAACATCATCTCTATCTGAGTATCCTCTGAGCTAAGTTCCAGTACCGAATTGATACTATTTCTGTCTGGGGCTCTGCCCCTGATTTGAGCCAACATCTAAGACTTTAAAGAGCATCTAGACTCTATCTTACACCTAAAGGTCATTTGCACATTAATTTTCCCCATCATATGACACGTGGGAATACACACAGTAGGATAGAGATGTTACACTCCAGCAAAAAGCCTCCAAACTTACGCGATGATATGTTTATGTTAAACTTTATGCATCAACAGAGCTGCACTGGCAATCAGTGCAATTACGGCCTCAGGGATCTAATCAGACAGACAGGACATAAAATCAATACCTCAGTCTGCAAAATTAAAGGACTCAGTAAAAATTTGTCTTTTTCTTTTTGTTAAATATAAGCACAAAAATAAAAAAGTCATCATCATTACTCATGTATTTGAGAAACTGCAGTCATTGCTTTTATTATTATAGGAAAATTGTTCTGCCTCTCATTACAGGTTGATGGCAATAGCTGACACTGATAAATTTTCATTTTCATCATAATCACAGAATAAAATTTACTAGAATATAATCAAACAACAGAACTGTACTTTTAAACATAAGTAGAATATTATTATCATTATTATTCCTTCAATCAGTTAGGATCTCAGGGGAAACAAGAATAACTAAAGCAAGATTAACAGACAAACATAGCAGAAATTTTAGCCTGTAATCCTCCTCAGTGTTTTAGAGATCCATTAACGTGCTTTCTGTGGGATGAGGAGTTTCACAAAAGGACTCCTTTCTATTCTATGTCATATTCTTGTGATATACCTGGCAGTGCACACGGTTCAGACAATGCACTGAAATGACTGATGCTGTGCTGCCTTTTTCCATGTCCCACATTCTTTTACCAGTTTGGGATATAATGATCCTAAATTTGTCAGTCCTTTCTCACATTCTCAACCAAATGTTCACATCCAGTATCAAAGAAAAGTTAACAATAAAATTCTCTCCTTTTTTTTTTATAACCACTTTATCTGATCTTCCAGGACATTCTTCACGAGAAATATGGTTTGAAAAACCCTATAGTATTTTTCCACATTTATTCTTCACTCCTTTACCAGGTCTGTGATGGCAATAAGTCTTCCCTACTGCAGCCTGTAGTTCTTACAGAGCATCTAATGCACAATAATGCCAAATATGTCATGTCGCACTTTACGCTTACCTTCAGCCAACTTGGTATATCTACTTACTGTAGGATTTATGGCTTCAGGGCCTAGCCACAACTCCTATTGTCCTGTCTTGGAGATTTTCTACCATCTGTATTTTTGCTGTACTATAACTTATGGTCCAGAATACCTTGCTATACCATAACTTGGTTTTAGAATTTGATCCCAGATTCACTCGTTTCATCTTCTCTCCCTCAAACAGTATCTGCCCTGCTTAATAGTTGTAGTTTATTCCACCTCGCTCTCCTAAATCATCAGCTGGTTTCAGCCTGTGATCCACTCCTCCTGACAGCCACCCTGAGTGGGGCCATTAACCTCCTTATACATTAACCTCCTTATCCATTCCATGTACACCTGCAGAAAATAGCATAAAGCCAAAGTAGTCAATATATATATACATATATTTCTTTTTTTGGCTTAATTTCATAGTGAGCTTTATTTTCAACAGTTTTACTAAATCCCCAAAGCACTTTTTTCCCAATGTGGCATTTCATATTGATAATACCAGTAATAACTGCAAACTGATAAAGGACTTCTTGGCTGTGAATATCAAAGTATTTAATAAATAGTGAAGATCAGCACAGCAATTCTGAACAGTAAATCAGATTTTTTAACATCCCTGTTTGTCTCAGAGACACTGAGGGAGAAAATTAATCTGAATCTCCAGACAAAAACTGTCTTTGCCTGATGTCCAGATTCATGTAGATGTTAGGCAGACACTGGAAATCAGGCAGAAAAGTCATCTTTTCCTAAAAAAATTTCTTTGATGTATTCACCCCTATTTTTTAAGTATAAAGATTTTCCAAAAAGCTTTATATCTGAAAAACTAGCAATTTCTGACTTTCCTTCTTTCCTTCCTCAGGAGATGTTATTAGATACCTTGAAATAATTAAATTGTTAAGCATAGCGCTATCATGTCTGTTTTAACTTTTAAAATCTGATTGTATAAAAATCAAATATATTGTAAAGCAAATAAAAAATTTAAGCTTTCTGTTGTAAATTTGCTACCTATCACTGAGCAGCAGATTCACCATGCCATCACTGTTCATTAGAGATACATGTCAATAGTGACATGCTGGTAGCAAGTTTGGTAACATTTTTTGATCTTTATCAATATTTGATTCTCTGACATTAAAATACTATTAATGTTTTCAGCAGTCATTACATTCTGAGTGTTTTCTACATGATAGCTCAAAAGCATCGTATCATGTCTGCAGAAGCAAGTGCTTATGTTTCATAATAAAGAGGTCATCACAAGTTTTTGGAAAATATTTTCAGTTTTGAGCACTTACACATAGTGATATTTTTTTCTGCTATAAACTGGAGTTGAAACTGGCTGCAAATATTTTGTCATTTCACACAGAGATATAAGAATTTCTAAGTGTTGTTTCTGTTGACCAAGTACTGGAAAATATCTTATCCATGAAGGACTACTA